>NC_090610.1:5405301-5420791 GCF_004359215.1 Bremia lactucae | reverse complement strand
GGGAAATGTGGTCCTTGGACGGACTACAAAGTGCTACCACGTGTAACGGGGCACTATGACTTGTACTGCTTCAGTACAAGTCCACTTCGCACTGCTTCATTTGCGAGTGGTGCCTTACGTTATTTCACGTACACTAGTACGTGCAGAGGAAGACTTCTCTTTAAGGTAACTAGCTTAAAGTGGGTAAAATGAAAACTAAATTTATATAATCAAGTATCTCTTTTTTCTATCTTTGTAAATGCTAACTTAACTATAAACTAATACTAACCATGTAAATGAATTCTTATCTATCTTATCTTGTAACTCTCTCTGATTACTTCTACAGCTGATTAGTCTGCGGAATAAATAGACATAATGGTCTATACCTATTTATGGATAAGAATTCTGAACATTACTATATAAAGTAATATCCTCCAAATATTATCTACCTTTTAGATAATATATTAATTAACAACCTTTAAGTGTTAATTTCATGTAACGATACACCCCGTTACACGCAAGGCCGAGCCCTCAAAAGCGACGAGCGGCAACAAATATTAAATATATATATACGTATAGCCAGTCAAATTCGTTTTTAAAATGCAGCCAATCATAGCTCGCGACTTAAGCTTAGGGGTTCTGCATTGGGGGGGGGGTTGTTAGCGGATCCCATTAATAAATTGATTTCTATGAAAATGACCAATCGACCGCTTACCTTCTAAATACATACTTCCAATACATCTCGGATATTTTAATGAGTCACATGTAAATTTCAGCTCTGTGAATTAAAAGTTTATTCGTTAAGTTCTAGTCTCCGTTTTGTCGATGACCATGTCATCAAAATTGCTTAATTACCGGAAAGTCATAATAAGAGCAAATTCCTCGGCCAATCAAAACTAAACTGTCAACTCGCTTTTAAAAAAAAACACACAAGTGCATTGGTCATGCCACGCCGGCGTCTGCTGCAACTCTTGCCACTCCATCGCCGACTCTTCTGCATCCTCCCCAGTCTACAGAGTCCTGCTGTCTCACTCACTCAATTTACTGCTACTCGTTACTATCGTGTTTCATCCTCGAATGAGTCCACGAAAAACCGTCGCGACAGCAGTAGCACGTCCTGGAATCAATTGGTGCTTGCGCTTCGCACCTTTCACTCGTTAGAGCGGCATTTTGCCGTGCCATTCAGCTTTGTGATTCCTACATGTTCTTTGTGGCCGAAGGAATTGCATCAGTTGCCACTCGGTGTAAAAGTTCATCGTTTTTTGCAGTCCGTGAGCAAATCAACGGTAAAAAAACCACCTCTACAAACCCCAAAGCACATTGCGCAACTCCAAGAACTTGACGACATGGGGTTTCCATTATACGAGTGGCACGATTATCAATTTCAAGAGGTTTGTTTGCCTGCTCTTCAAACGTATCAAGAGCTGTACGGCGATTTATTTGTGCCGCAAAAATTTACCGTACCTGACAATTCCAAAGCCACTGATGGGAATCTCTGGCCACGTGCAACAAGAGGATTTAAACTTGGATTGGCCGTTGCGAAATTACGCAAACAGATGCAACAGCAAAAACAGCGAGCGCAACAGCCACAGCGTCAGGATTCCAAAACGTGCATGCGTGCAGTACTCCCACCTTTGGCCCCACGGCACGTGGAGGCTTTAAATGCCTTGGGATTTGTATGGCGAGTGCGGGATACGAAATGGTACGACTTTTTTTTACCCGGGTTACGAAAGTATAAAGAAATAGAGGGAACAGCGGACGTCCCGTTAGCATTTACCGTACCGCTCCATTCGTTAGACCCACGGTGGCCAAAAGCATTAGAAGGGTATTTATTAGGACGACACGTATACATGGTACGCGCTGGAAAGTACGCGACGCAAGTTCGCGAGTGTTTAAATGAATTACAAGACCTTGGGTTTTCCTTTCGACTGATGGATAAAGTCTGGACCGAGAGTATTTATCCTGCTTTGCATGTATTTGCAACTCAGTATGGCCACTGTGACGTGTGGCAAGACTTTGTGGTTCCATACGACGATTTATGGCCAATGAAATCATGGGGACTCAAGCTTGGGGATACGGTTAAAAACATCCGTCGCGGGGCATACAATACACAAGTCAAAACCGTACGATCGGAATTAAATGCCATTGGATTTGTCTGGAATGCACGGCATCGATTAGAAAAGACAATTCGAAAGATTGTGATTCCTGCTTTATTAACGTATCAACGTCTTCATGGCCCCGAGGCGGTCGTCACGACGGACTTTATTGTTCCTGATCGGGATATGAATTGGCCCATTCGGACGCGAAGTTTTCGACTTGGACAGTGGATTACACGTGTCCGGTCGGGTCAAATTGTCTTGTCATCGAAACTACGTACCGAGTTAAACAACGTGGGCTTTGTTTGGCGCTCAAATGATCAACGATGGCAAGAAGTCTTGTTGCCTGCATTTCGTACTTATGCGAAACTTCACGGTGGTTCCTGTGCGGCCATGAGTACGAAATTTGCCGTACCTCCCGAAGCTCCGTACCCCCGAGCTGCTTGGGGGGTTAATTTAGGCGGTGCATTATGGCATATACGTAATGGGGATTCGTATGTGAATTGCCAAGAAAAAGCACGCGAGTTGCAAGTGTTGGGGATTTTACCTCTTCAGGCAGTGGTAGAGGAGGATATCTGCGATCCGGTACGCGTCGTCGTAAGGTAACCTGACTATGGGAAAAGAGCCCTTTTATACATAAAATAGGCAAGAATACACCAAAACACTGAATCAAAGCGCCCCATTTTGTACAAATCGGTACCACGTGTTTTAAACTATACCTCGGAGAATGGCGCTATACGCGTCCATTGTACCCCACTTTACGCGCGAGCTCGTGTCGCCGGGGGTGCACGTGGGGTATACAGATGAAGGCGGTGTATGGCAATTCGTGGCTCCCTTCATCTCCCAGCGTTTACCCTTGCGAGCAATCGAGTGGCGCAATCTCGTAGGCGTCTTGAAACGCATTGACCACTTACCTCTTACTTTTGTTGAAATTGCTTGCGTCTCAAGGACACTTCCCATGGCGTGCATGTACTTGGTCCAATGCGAAGATTTAGAACACTACAAAAACGTCGTCCGGCCGTCGTTACGACGTTGGGTCGACGCGATGAATACTGCTAACGTCGAGTGGCTCGTGCTCTATGTTCCATTAGGCACACGTGCTAAAGCTGCCACGAATGGACCCCATCTTGTCTATAAAAAGATTCTGGATCGCTTACGTATGGACTTTGCCTCTCGAAAGCCCAGTCGACTATCAAGTGGGGTGCTGGGGTCTCCTTTGACGCTACTTGACCGAGTCTGTCAACTTGACACCTTTATTGGGACAAGTGTTTTGGGACAGCCTCAACAGTATGATGCACAGTATACGGATTTATTACTGTGTTTAAAACACTGTGTTATGGAGGCGTTCCAAAATAAGTGTATTCAATATGAAACCCAAGTCAAGATTCTTCAGGGAAAACGCCATGCTGTAGGATGGAACTTTGGCACGTTTTTTAAAACAAAAGAAACCCTTGCGCTCCTGTATCAGCAAATGAATCTCCAAGACGATGCTATTCGACATGTACGACGAGTTCGTAAAGCATATACCCACAAAAAAAAACGCGAGTTGAATTCGATTGAGTGTGTATGCTGTTTGATAGTTTGACGAGCTCGACGCCGTGTTTGGCAACTTAACGGAAAGCGAGATGCAATCTTTTCCAGACAATTCCGTACTTGCCAAGACCATTGTTGACGCTCTTTTTACGCTCTCTCCCGTAAGTATACACGTGCAATTTCTAACCTGTACCTCACAATCTCTCGTATGTGTCCTTGCAGCTTGCATTGCCATTACACGAAATCCTCGACGTCATTGCAGCAAACCACGCATCTAGTCGACTCATTGCGCTATACTCTTTCTGTCGTCAAATCCGCTTGCTCTACGTCATGAAAAGTTTTCCACAATTGCTCGAGCGTGCCCATGATTTCATCCCGTCATTTCTAACGGACTTACGCCACTTGGCAACTACAAAAACTCTCGAATGGCATCAACCTGCCTTATGGGCTGTTGCCGCGTGTTTAGAAATCGCATCCGCCTGTGAGCGCTCGTATACTGGTCGTGATAACAAGGAATATACGACTACAAGGATCTCGGACATTTCTATCGAAGAAATGGCCCGAGCTCTCGGGACAGTAGTATACCTTGCTCGTTGTATACTTAAGACATATGTACGAACACCTTGTCCGATACCAAGTGATCGGACAGTCACGGTACCAACATCATGGTACCACCACTTGGACCATATGTTTGTCCACTTGTCCAACCACAATACATTGCCGTTCGAACAATGTATTGTGGAAATTTCCCATCTTGCCTCCATGCATTTTTCGCACGCCAAACGATATCGTTTTGCCATGTTTCTTGACCACGAATGTGCCCAATATTATCTTCAATACAATACATTGTCCACTGCATCAAGTCTCTTGCGTTCAATTGCTCAACAGAGTCATACCGAAAAGTGGTGGCGCCTCTATTTCACTTGTATGCATCAACTTTGTCGCACGGAACTCGCTCGTAATCAATGGCAAGACGCCGTCGTGGCGTGGTTTCAAATGATTCAAGTTGTTTCCGAAAACCACGTCGAAACGAGTCATACGGACCTCTTTGATGTGATACCAACCCTTGTAACAGCGCATTGTACAAACGTGGCAATAAAACAATGGCTTTCTGTGTTCATTCAACCAAAATTAAATCTGACGATCATTCAATCAAAGGACAATGTATTGGAAAAGTACGACGTTTGTGGAACGGTAGCATTCAATAATGTTTTTGCCGTTACGATTTTCTTGGATTGTGTATGGATGTGTTTTCAAAGGAAGGAAACGGAGGTTTACGTGCGAATGGAAGAGAAATCCGTTCAATTGAAAGAAATGTCGAGCAGGATACTTGAATGGACTCATTGCGGCGTGAATGGAGGACAATATATGTGTATGGAAGTCGCTTGTAGTATTGGAGGTCGTGTATTTTCATTGCTTCCAAACGATCAATTGGCGTGTTTTGATTTTCAAATACACGAAGTGAACAAATCGATTCAAGTTGCAATTGTGAGTCCGTCCGTGTTGATTCCACCGCCCTTTGCCTTGATGGAATTTGTGCTTGTTTCGATCGAAACTCATGAAGAAAGATTGGAAAAGGGGAGATTGATAGTGCAATTGGAATCGCCCATTCTTCGTGCACAGAGTCCCAACGAGCTTGAAAAGCTTGAAACTGGTGTTCAATTGATGGGTTGTGGTGTTGTACACGAGCCATGGGATAGTACTTCACTTTCAAAAGTTGTGGCCAAGCTTCAATACAATACTTTTCAAGACAATTCGGATTGGAATCGAACGAGTGTGGTGGTCCCTCTTGTACCTCGTGGAACACGTGCAATGTACGTGGTCGCGCTTGGTATTTCTCGATTGGATTCCAATGCGTGGAAAGCTACGATTGCAACACGGAACGAAACGAGTATTGGATTGCAAGCTCGTGTCGAGTATTGTCGTGAAATGCACGATGTGACGTACATTTGTCACTCGGATCGAGTCTTTCAAGTCTGTGAACCACTTACGGCGGTTGTTCGGCTTTCGCGCGTAGGGTCTCGCGTCTTTGTGTCCATTGTACTAACATGCAATCCTTTTGAATCAATTATAATGAAGGATTACAATATATTGCTTGAACCCAATGCAATTTTAACGATTCACAACGATAGGAATGGTTCTTTACGTGGCTCGAAAGTACAAGTTCAGGACTGTGTCGCTTTTGCTTTTACGCTTGCGTCCACTCTAGCAACGAAAGACAACGTGGAACTCAATGTTACGTGTTCATTTGTGTTGAGTTTTTATTATACGAATGATTTAAATTGTTTGAAAACAATGCATGTGGCGGTACCAATACACGAAATTCAAGGCACAGGGTATCAAATAAAGGTGCAACAACTTGTACAACACGAGAATCAAGACGATACGAGCGGCATACGAGTGAGTGATGTACTTGTATATCAAGTCGACGTATGTGAAGAAGAAAGTTTGTGGCCCCAGGATCATCGTGACAATGTGAGTACAATAAAATTGTATCTCGACACAAGTAGTGAAGTCGATTGGATCCTTCTTGGGAAGCAACACGAAGGATTTACATTGGACTTTGGTGGACACTTTTGTACCCAAAAGCGACTTGTACCTACACGTAGTGGATCCTTGCGCTTTCCTGCATTTCGACTCGAAAAGAATGGCCAAGCAATTGCCTCTTCGCGCGTGTATTGTCCGCAAAAAACTCGACGGGTGCTTGTACAGGACAATTAATTATTGAGAAAATATTGTTGGACGATTTACGAAATTTATATAAAAAATGACAGTTTTATTAACGGCAAAAAAAAGCCCAAGAATTTATTTTTCGTTAAGTTTTAGACGTTGTGACTTAATAAAAGGCTTGTTAAAGTGATAATAAAATAGCACTTCCCTTCCAGCACACCCCTTACGCCAAGCTTTTTACTTGAGTTCAAATTTAATCTGCGTCAGATTTTCGCTGAAATCCCATAGCTTCAAAGCTTCTGTTTCCGATTTACTTAGAGCAGACGTATCTTCTCGACTAGGAAAGCCATAGTAACCCAAATATTTAGGTCCAAAAAAATCCCCACCTTGAACATTGTCACCCGTAGCAGCGTACAGAATCGACAACCCTCCCGTTTCGGAACTCTGTTGTGGCGCTAAAGATACCGTGCGAATAAAAACCCACCATTTCCAGCTATCTTGATTTGTCTCAAGTGCATGCTGCATAATGTTCGTACTGCTATATCCAGGATGAGCTGCTGCCGCAGTGATATTGTCAATCCCTGCCGCTTTTAAACGACGATCAAGCTCAAAAGTAAAGAGAATATTACAGAGTTTCGAGACACTATAGGCTGCCATCTGTCCATACTCTTTCTCATTATTCGCTATAATGTTATCTTCATCAAAGAAAAGGTTTGCATAACGATGGATAATACTACTTACAGCAATAACTCGAGACGATGGACTCATTTTAAGTTGATCGAAAAGGTGTGCTGTCAAAGCAAAATGCCCGAGATAATTCGTAGCAAACTGAAGTTCGTAACCATCCACTGTCTTGGTATACTTGCCCCCAAAAATCCCGGCATTATTAATGAGCAAATCCAATCGAGGATGCATCTTCTTAAACGTCTCACAAAATCTGTCCACGCTACTTAAATCCCCCATATCCACAAGCACAAACTTGACGGTTCCAGGTTCAGGTGCGGACCGGATAAGCTCTTGAATGTCAGCTTCCGCCTTGAGTCCACGTTCTCGATTACGGCACGCTAGAATCACGTCGGCTCCTTTTCGAGCTAATTCGAGTGCGACGATAAAACCGATTCCAGAGTTGCCACCCGTAACAATCGCAATTTTATTCTTTTGCGACGGAATGTGTGTGGCGTCCCAATCCTTTGGGACATCTGGCTGCGATGTCGTTACTTTACTAAAGCTGCTACCCATGCCTCTCTCAACCAAGTAAGATGGAAATGAAGAGGAATTGATGAGCATTTCAACTCGCTTTGGGACGTAGTCAAAAGCAGTAGCTCATAAAAAAAAACGGCGATTAACGGGATTCAAAAAGTTCTTGGGAAATTATAGTGACAAAATTTGAAGGAACCGTAACAATTCGCTTTAATTAATGAAAAGAATTTTATTCAATGGACGATTCCGATATTTCGGGACTACATGGAAGAATTACGAAAGCTTCAAAGCTTTAGCCGTTATGGCTGTTGTACCATTTTCTTACCTTGTCACTGACTTTTTCACGTCTTTTTCTTTTCACATGCGCAAGAAAAGCTTGCATCATACGTTTTTCGAGAGGATCAATGCAATGGCATTCTTTCATTGCGGTAAAGTCGACACCGGTTAATTCGAAGACTTTATAAAGTGGAAACGTCTCCGCCTCGTGGTACCACATATTAAACACCACACTCTGGAGTTTCTTGGCGAGTTTTGTATCCATTGTGTTGTATTCTACTGCCAATTGAAGACGCAACATTAATTCTTTTTCGTCTTTTAATAATAACATCTCGACGAGGTTCTTGATCAATTGGTGATCGATTTGTTTCGTGTCTACAAGTTGAAGAATGTCCTTTAACTCATGGAGGTCGGTCATTATTAAACCTCCATCGTTCGTGTTTCTACCAACCTGCTTTCGCTTTAGCTTTGACAGCCAATTATCAACATTCGAGATTCTTTTGAAATTCGAGAAAAAGGAAGTAGTACTCCGCAATTCATCTTGGTCATTGTATTCCGTTCTCAAGTGCCGTTGGACGATAAAGTTGTTTTGAGCGTCACCAATTACGCGAGCTATGGGATTAAGAACGGAGGTTGTGGCGTTTGTTACCTCCAATGCATTCTCGAAAGTAGCAGCTACGACAGCATATATCGCGATGTGAAGACTTTTCATCGGTGATAAGATGCGAGCAGTGGGTGTGGTTTCTAATAATGCGGCACTAGGTACATTCGTTGTCCAACCGTTTTAGTGGCTAGATGTCATCGGTTTGTGTTATACAGTTTGTCGATACGTAGCAATGGGCAAGTAAAGGGTCTTTGTGGTGAATGAAAGGGACACTTTGTAGAAAAGGAGCTTGTTAATGCGCAGATTTGTGTATAATTGTCAAATTAGATACAGTGCGAAGCCGATCAAGGCAGTCCTCCCTATAATAACGTATCCTTTTTTAACCGTATAACCTTCGCTTACTTATAGTAGTTGACATCCACTTTTGTTCAACATACTTCTTTCTTTACTTCGATAACGAATAATATCGGATAACTTATAGATAGAAGGATACACGTTATTATCCAAGGGCGTTTTCCTCTTCTGGATGGACAACCGCATGGATTCTGGCTAGATACGAAAAGAAGCTTCAGATTCTAAAATTTTATTCTTTCTTAAACCTTTTTTCAGTAATGAAATTTTACTGCCACCAATATCTTTTTGGCCATTCATACTTGCTCCATCGAACCAGACTTGTTCCAATCATTCCATCTCCACTTCCAGTTCGTCTCGTACCCCCTTAAGAGTCTTTTTATCATACCAATCAATACCCAAAAGAGCTTCATCATCTGTTAGCATCTTCAAGATCGTTAGAATGAATCGACCGACAACAAAGTTCCATCAAGTGCTGTATTCTCGGTAAAATCTCGTCTATCGTAGCAGCCCCCAACTCGTGCTTGAGTTCTCGGACAAGAAGACTCATTTGCCGAACTTGTCGAACGCCAACAATATCCAATGTATCCGTATTGCTTGTCGTACCCTTCCTCTTTTCAACGACAAAATTCAGCCCCTTGCCATTGTCCAAATCTCTCGTTTCCATCTCGTTACAATCATTTCCTTTCAGTCGCTCTTTCAGATCATGTAAACACTCGACGAATGACGCGTTTTCTTCTGCAGTCAAGCATTAAAACATCAGTATTTATCCATTTGCTAGCGCAACAACAAAGTGATAGGAAATAGCTTACATACTCAAATGAAGAAGATTACAAATCGTTCGTACAAATGTTTTGGTTTCATTCACTTGTACGTAAATTTCCTATTCACACACACTTGTGAATTCGTCACCATTTGATTGAAAACAAGTAATGCATGGGGTATTACATTCATCTTTGGAAGCACTTCATGGATCGTTGAAACTTGAAACAAGTGTGCAAAGTGCTTGAGTATCGGATGAATCCAGACCTCAGGTTGACACTACACATAAGATCATACTATCAAGTCAATTCAAACAAGTCATGCAAACGAGTTTCTTAACTCATCATTACTGACAAACCTTTATCTCCGCCAGAATTCGAGTCGAAATGGTATTGTCACACAAGACCCTCTTTTCAAACTCCACTAACTCCGAGACGCATTGAATCGCACAAGAAAGCGTCAATGAAAAAGCATTCAAATCGTGATTGCAATTGTCGTGCGTATCCAGCACAGTACACTTTCTCGTGCGTTGGCAAAGCTTTGCTAGAATCAACGTCTTAAACCTCGTCAACTCCTGTCGTTTTTCATGTGCACGTTGCCATTGTTCTAGCGTCAATAAAACATCCTTTAACTTGAAACGCGTCACGTTTTGACCGCGTCTATCTTCCTTGGACTCGTAGCCAACACAAGTACACACAGCGCGAATAAATGTCTCCATTCGTGGGACAGCCGCCACAACCCGACAGAGTTTTTCAAGACTTGATGGAACGAGCGTAATGTCCGTCACGTGAAGGAGTTCACACACGTACTTGACAACTTGTAACATTGTTTCTCGTGAGAGTGTATCCCATTGAGTGAAGGCCCCATACTGTTGTGTTTGACTTGGATTCGCTTTCGTTTGACTTTCAACTAAAGGTATGCAATCGTTTCGATGACATTTGAAACGAGATGTGGCGTTTTGAATCCCGTGTGTTTTTCATGCTCTAATTCTTGAATCCGTTCACGAGCAGTAACCAAATTTTGTTCCATTGTGACCATTTTTTGAATCCGCTGAGCTTCCCGATCTCGTAATTGGGTCGCAATAATTTCTTGCTCTTGACGAGCAGCTTCGAGTTGCTCTACCAACATGTCATCAAACGAATGGACTGCATAACTAGAATTGTGATTAGCGTCTTGCTCCCACATTGGTGATTCGTTTGGACGCGCTGCAAGTGGTTGTCGAGCAATGGTATTGTTTAAATCTCGAAGTTCGTTCGTTAAAGCATCAAGTTGAGCTCTCAAGTGATCCATTTCAACGTCGAATTGGTCCTGCTGAGTTTCATACATGCGAATCAATTCAAGCGTTTGCATATCTTGCGTCTTTGAACGACGTGGTTCACGGTCGAAGTGCGTTTGAAACATACGTCGATCACGCGTTGTATGGAGCTGGTTTTGGTGGAAATGTGGTTGTAATTTCTCTTGCATCCGTTGTAGCAATACTTCTTTCGCTTGAACACGATGTTCACTTACTTTCAATTGGTGTTGCAAACGAAGACACGAGGTTTTGAGCTGTTTCGAGGATACCTCGGCACTCTCTCGTTCTTTCTTTTGCAACGCCTTGATAGAATGGATTGAAACAAAAGAATTGGGTTTCAAAAAAGAAAAGTATTGGCATTGCAATACAGAAGCGTACCTTGAGTCGTTGGATGTCGGTTTTGGCTATTTGCAAAGCTCGAAGCTTGTCTTCTTTTTGTTTTGCCAGACTTTGCAACTCGATTTCGAGGCGACTTTGGACTTTTAAAGTGCGTTTGGACGTTAGTATCATCTCTTGAATTGTCTGTTTCCGTATATGAATGATTTACAATACAATGTATTGTGTTCTTTTCTAATTGAAACGCACCTCATTCTTTTCATTTAATTGTACCACCACGTCGTGAATCAATTGGTACAAAGACTCTTTATCTGGAATCATCTCACCCGATTCTAGACAGCAAAATTGCACAATTGGAAGCCCATTTTGCCGTAGTAAATCGGATAGACCGTTCCATATATTGTGATTTCTTTCAATTGCGTCGAAATGTGTGCAACTTGTAGACAGAATGTGGTCCTGACCATCATTCTCGTTTTTTGCTTTCTTTGATTGTGACAAGTCCGTGGACATGTCACATGATTTCAGATCAACGGATACGTCATCATGATTACGCGACAATTTGTCATGTAACAAAGTTAGTGGCGAACTTAGTGACCAAGAATGATGGTCTACTTTTATTTCTTCCACTAGGTTCGGCTCATGCGTCTCGGGGGTCGACATAGACACCTTATCACTGCCAATACATGACGTTTGTACACCCAAAGCAATACTCAACTCATCGTCTAAGCAACTACTGGATAAACGATACGATCCTGAATGCACCAACGACGGTGGAAGTGACGTCGATGAGGCTGCAGATACCAAATCCGCAGGTTTTATTTGCTCCGGTGACGTCATTTGATATCGTGATTTAAATAATGACGTCCTTGAATTGTCACTAAATTGCAGATTTATCATTGAAGACGACGACGCCGCAGAAAGTGGTCGGATATCACTAATAGGAGAAGTGTCACTAACTCGCGAGGATTCCGACCCCCCATAAAGCATCGACCGGTCCAAGGAGTCATTCTGGTGATAATGAGACCCCGTAGCTTCCATCTCCTCCCCACGTTCATTAGTGGTGTCTCCACTACGTCGTGTACAACCTCTAGCCAAGAGCAGATCCTCGTCTTCGAGCAATACAAACCGCGGTGGATCGGGCGTTCTACGAATATCCGCGTCAATCAGTAGCAGCTCATTAACCAATTGCTCGTCTCCGCTTAACGATGCGGGACGTGACATTGAATTTGAGATACGAAAGCCATTGTCGCGCAAAAATTGGTCGACACTTGACAAGCTCTCTTCATCCATAACGAGCGATTGTTTTTTTTAGTAAGCATGTCTCGACTATTTTTACAAATAAAAAAAATACATTTAAGGAGCAATTTTTGAGGATACGTAAGAAAAAAAACGCTTGACAACTGAAAAGTTGCGCTATTTCTACGTGCTCATGCCGAGTAGGGTGGTCGCGCCGATAGTACTGCTACTGCTACTAATCTCTAGGATCCATGGCTTTCATGAAGATCCATACAAAGTGCTTGGTATTACACGCTCTGCTTCGGATGCCGAAATTAAGCGCGCGTATCGGTTATTGGCGCTGAAGTGGCATCCCGACAAAAATCGATCCGATCCGATGGCAAAGCAGCAATTCATGCGCATTGGGGCTGCTTACGAAAAGCTTATTAATCCAATAGCATCAACGAAGCCACAGCAGTGGCGACAGCAACAACATCGTAAGGGTTACCAACAGAAATACGCTCGAGGGTACGACTACCAGACACAGTACCAAAAGACTGTATCGTTGGACCTGACGACGCCATTGTTAATCATCCTTGCTTTGGCGGCACTTTTGGGAGTATTTGGACTTCATCCAATCGAAAAGGTATCATCCACGCCAAGTCAATTCAACACAGTAGCTACAACATTTGCGCCTTCGAGTTTTGAGTTTAAGTCTCTATATCTGACGGCCAAAGGAAGACGAACACTCATTTTCTTTCCCGATGAAACACATGGTTGCAGTGTAGAAGGTAGGGAATTTGACAATAGCAATGACATGACATGGATGTCGAACCATTTTAATGTTTCTAATCCTGCAATTTTTAGACCAGTTTAAAGTGATTGAAAAGTTCACGAAAGAATTTCAGCACGACCCGCTGACATTTTGCTGGATGAATCTACATGCTCAATCAAAGGAAATGCAATCGGCATGGCAAAAGCAGTTTAAGAGCACCGCAACGCGTACGTTGCCACATTTTGATTTCAATTTTAGTATTTTGAGAAGTAATTTTTGATACGGAATGCAGCCTTTGTTGTGAGCTTAAGTTATAGAGGCCAAAAAATTTCACTCTTGCCTTCTCGGCAAAAGAGTTACGATGGTCGAGAAGCGCTTGAGAAGGAGGTTCGTTCATGGTTATTACGTTTATCTGGCGGTGAAATATCTCAAAATGTGTCAAGTCTTGAGCGTTTTGAGTAGATTTTTTTTGTCAAAACTTTATGATAAGAAATACATTGATAGAAATGCTTATGGGGGTGTACCGCTACATGATATTATTTCTTGTAAGAGGAATAAGAACTATTATTTCCTATGAGAGGAACTAAATCAAGAAGTACCAAAGTATTATCTTTATCTATTTTGACTTAAATAGTTCCAATATTACCAAATTCGGTAATATTGACGCAATAAGACATTACTTTTGTTGATTGGTTTATTTAAGTTTAAATTAATTCCGTCAATCGTTAAAAGACACGATTGTGCGGTGCGCAACTATACATAGTTGTTATTAGTATAATAAAGTCAGCAGTAGATAGAAGATCATTACGTAGGAACTTAATATATAAATGCAGTTATATTCTAAGTCTTAGTCTAGAAATCGATAAGCTAAGTCCCCTTTGCTTCATAACAACCATCCTCTGTACCTTTGTGTTCGTGAAGTTTCGAGGCACCTCACCTTCACTGTAATCAGTGAAGGTTGAATAGTACTGTTATCAGTACTAGTGAAATGTACCCGGCTACATCTTGTAGCACACGTAGTCCGTTCAAGGGCTCACGCACGTTTAATCCAACATGGACTTGTTGGATGATGATGAAGGAGGGAGCTTTCAAGCCTCTCAAGAAGGCTATCACGCAACACGTGAAATGTTTACTCATTTTAAGTGACCTTGAATGGAAAGCGATTGAACGGATGAGTTCGGTCGTAGGTGGGCCAGACGATGGCGCCATGCTGTTCACTTTGAACACAGATGATTCACATGCGGCCATGGCCGAGTTCATACAACACGAATTCGACGGGGCCCAAGACAAAGTAGCCTTGCTTCACCAACAAGGCTATCAACACACGGAGGTGTTGAGAGAACAGCATGCTCAACAATTACAATTGTTGAGACAGCAGCATTTACATGCTGCTAGTGGGATGACGCTTCCACATCGACCTAAGAGCTTAAAGTTAGAAATCGCTAAATTTAAAGCAGTCGAAGGCGACTCCTTTGATTGTTCGTCGAATTAGACGACGCTATCGAAGCTCGCCATATCAGTGATGATGCGACGAAAGTGAAATTTGGCATGTCCAACTTAGCCGGACATGCTAAGTCTTGACCCTTGGGGCTCAAACTTTTTGACTCATTAGTTTTTACGTCGTATGAGGTCTTTAAGACCCGGCTCAGGCAAACATTTGAGCCGCCACGTGTAAATCCAGGGCTCGAGCCGAGCTCCTGGATTTGAAGCAGGGCAAGCGACTTTCACGCTGATGCCCAACATACACGATTTCTGGTCAGTTTTACGTGAGTCATCCGATTACGAACACACACAGGTTACTGTGTTCATCAAGGGTCCTGTAGATGGTCCTAACGGTTCCGGCTCGAATAGAGACGCTTGAATAAGCGGTCTCTGTAGCGGAGCAAAAGGACTTCATCCTGAGATAGCCTTTCGCCCACTAGGGTGCTTATCGTCCACCGAGACGACAAGGAAACGGAGGTCCAGAACTTATGGATATCTCGTATGGAGACAGCAAAATACCTCGCCCTTCAAGTTACAAACGATTTGTGATCGTTATAGAAAATTGGGCCACTACGCCTACGACGCCCAAGAGTTTAGTGCCCCACGGCCACCGCTTAGAAGCACTAAGCGGAAGGATCGGCCTATTACATCGTCGACTTATACCAGCAGTAGCACGCAATGCCTGTTGGCGGGCACGTCGTAATGCGGCCACGCTCTACTTAGACACACACTAGCACAGCGAGGAAGCGGTTTAACCTGCTTCTCTTGCGTGCAGTGAGGTAGTTGTGGTGGGCGCGTTAGCGACCTCACCTAACACACTAAGTACTCTGGTTAAGTGTCGTCACGGGAGCGGTAATCCGGCTCCTCGTGCGCACTTACCAAGTAGGAAGTAGTTTTCAGACTGATTTATATTTAAT
>NC_090610.1:5367020-5400910 GCF_004359215.1 Bremia lactucae | reverse complement strand
TTGGCACGTTAGTATGTGGCAGCGTGGGTCAAGTGCTTAACGATGCGCAGACGTTAGGAATTGAGCGAGATTGGGTTGTTGTCATTGCTGGACCCGACAACTCTAAACATCTTGCAAAGCTGAATCGAATGATGCGTCGTATTGACTTGAGCTGTAATATTCTTGGCCCTATGGCCTTTGGTTTGATTGTAGATTGTGTTAGCGGTGATGCCCCTACTCGTGCGATGGTGGGTGTTGCGGTAGTGGGGCTCTGGAATCTCATTTCTACCCCATTAGAATATTGTATGACTTATGATATTTACCACCTTGTGCCGGAGCTAAGTATTCGTACGTATGTGAAGGACAATAACACAGTAAAGACGCTAAAGCAAAAGCAGACGGCAACGAATGAAGGGCGCACGATTGCCCGGTATGCGACCATGTGGTCGAATTATGTAAAGCACCCAGTATTTCTGGTCAGTTTCTCCTTCTCTGCACTGTATATGACGATCCTTAGTGGTGGTGCATTAAATATCGCGTATCTCCGATGGCGTGGGGTTTCCAACTCGATTTTAGGCCTCAGTCGTGGTGCTGGAGCGGTAGCTGGGCTCATGGGCACCCTGATCTTTCCTTTGCTTCATCAATGGCTGAAACGAATCGAGTCTGTTGCGATTCTTAGTGTCTGGCTCTTCTGGTTGTGTCTATTTCCGATTCTGCTGGTATTTCTGGTTGTGGGAGAATCTAATGTATCCGACGCTGCAATGATACTTTGCGTCGTCATTTCGCGTTCTTGGCTCTGGTGTACGGACTTGGCCGAGACTCAGATTATGCAAGAGTGGATTGCACCAAATCAGCGCGGAGTCATTAACTCCATGCAGACCGCAACATATCAGTTCTTTTTTATTCTGATACACTTGACAGGCGTAATCTTTCATGACCCACACCAGTTTGAGGCACTTGTGTTTTTTTCTCTGGCTGCTGTACTTGCTTCAGCTATCGGATTTACCTATTGGGGGACGAAATACGGTCGCGACAAATACGTGACTACAAAATTTGCATTAGAAAATAACGCGATAAAATGATAATCATGGAAATAGGCCTTCAATTGCTTTTGCGCTTTTTATAAATACTGATTTTAGATAGGTTGTTTTATAAATATCTAAAATCGGTATTCTTACAGTCACCAATGCGACGTTCGGCACGACTTGTGGCCACCTCCCGCTGTGTAAAAGCGAAAACGTCCCGACCCATTTCATCTGTGACTAAATCTTCGGTTGCATCTGTAGCTGCCTTATCCTCACACTTGCATCAGAAGGTGGAAAATCTTGATTCCGATGACTGGGTTTCTCTATGCAGCACGCGGGAGCTCTCGTGCGCAATAACGCTCGAAACGGGACAGATCTTCTCCTGGCGAAGGCATCCGAGCATATCCGCTATGTGGTTAGGAGTGATTAATCGTCAGGTCTTTGCATTACGAGAACGTGACACTATGGTACAATTTCGGTGCCTTTATCCATCTGACTGTACGTATATTCCCAAATATTTGAAAAAAAAAACCGCGAGAAATCATGACCATTCTTGCAAGTATCTCATCAGAAGGGATTAAATACATTATCGCACTACTTTCGGCTGGATGTAAGTGACGATCATTTTCAACGGCGAACATATCTAATGTGCTCTTATGTAGTAGGTGTCTCTGGATCCACTGTACGAGCGCTGGACTGAGCCAATGGACCGAATGACGAAGATTATCGAGAAATTTAGAGGTTTAAGAATTGTGCGGCAAGATCCCGTCGAGTGTTTGTTTTCGTTCATTTGTTCGTCAAACAATAATATTGCTCGAATCCAGGGGATGGTGGATACACTCAAAATGACGTACGGAGACTGTCTTTACGAGTCTGATTCTTCGTCATTCTCAAATAAAGCCCAACGATTGTTTTATGCGTTTCCATCATTGTATACTTTGGCAACAAAGTGTGACGAGGCAAAATTGCGGGCACTAGGCTTTGGCTATCGCGCACCTTTTATTGTAAAGAGTGCAAAGCAGCTTCAAGAACTCGGTGGAGCGTCGTATCTTTACACTCTTCGCGATGAAAAGCTCAGCTTGCAGCGTGAAGCAGAAACGATAGGAAATTCGGAATATTCTTATCAAGAAAAGTTAATGGTATTTAGGGGCGTTGGACGTAAAGTGGCCGACTGCGTGGCGCTCTTTTCACTGGAAAAGATGGAAGCTATACCTGTTGATACGCACGTGTGGCAAATTGCATGCCGCGAATTGGATCCGACGCTTAGCGATCGGAAAAGCATCACGCCGAAGGTGTACCGCTTGGTAGGCGACTTGTTCCGACTTCGCTTTGCTCCTCAAGCTGGCTGGGCTCATAGTATTCTATTTGCGGGGGATCTTCAGATTAAAGGGGTAGGTGGCGAGAACAAAAATACATCGGAAGCGAAAAAAAAAGGGACAAAGCGTAAGCTGAAGTTGACAACCGATGGCAATGAAACAAATCTCTAAAAGTTTGAAAAAAACATGGTAGATTTCTTGTGATTACGTGACTATTTCTAAAGCGACGTGATGAATACATCACTCTCGGATAGCTACTATAATTGCATTCATCTCAATCATTTCGTTTCTAAACGGCTACGATGAGTTTAAGAACGCTCTCGTGCCCATACGTATTCCTCTTGATGACTGTAGTAGCGGATGACGCATCTCGGCGATTACAGACGTATGCACAGCCATCTGATTACGCTAGTCTGATGCTAGAACGCGTGAATTTGGAGCGCAGAGCTCAACGGCTCCTTCCACTCTGTCTGAATCAAAAATTACAAAAAGCAGCACAGCGCCACTCGAATGATCAAGCCGCTAATAATTTCATGGATCACATTGGCTCCGACAATTCTAGTGCATCGCAACGAATTACTGATGCGCGATACGAGTGGCGCGGTATCGCTGAGAATGTTGCCGCGGGTCAAATTGATGTGATTGAAGTTATGAACGCGTGGATGAACTCAGAAGGTCATCGTCTTAATATTTTGGGTGACTATACGATGTTGGGCGTTGCCTACGCGTATACCTCAGTCGGACCGTATAATCATTTTTGGACTCAAAATTTTGGACTTAGCAACACGGAGCAGTGCGACGACGGCAGCATACCGAGTTCTCCCCCCACGTTTCAAGCTCCAGGTGGCTCTGTACAAGATTCTAAAGCTAGTGGTCCAAGCGTATATATTATGCCGATAAACCCTCCACGAGAATATCGGGGCAGATCATCCTCGTCCGCCCTAACTCCAACACTTTTAGTGCAAGCAGTTGCTGCAGCTTTGACAACAATCGTATTATTTGATTTAAGAAATATCACTTAAATGCTCACAATATTTGCGTTTGAAGTCGCAATACCTAAGATTGTGGTTACGCTTTAAAATACAGAAGCTTGAAAAAAATCCTGTTAATTTCGTCGAATTTACTGATCTGGGTAATTTCGAAAAAGATAATTTTTCTGGCGTATTAGAGTTTATGCTTTCTGTAAGAAATGTTATTAAAGAGGTCTCTCTGTGTGTGTTTGCATTCAATTATTCCACAATTGATGGGACAGAAACTCGTAGAACATGCTCTTGATGATTGACTGGATAAATAAAGGAGTCTTTTATAGTAGCTATTTGATGTAACTTAAATCCTCTTTAATGTATCACTCCATGCCGGGATCAATCCAACTGCATCAATATTCAATTTCTTCATTCTTCTAGCCATGGTCTTCGGTATTTTTTCAAATTTTCAACGCGCGTCCAAGTTCAGAAGCAAACGTGCGTGCTCGCCTCGAGCCCATTGCTGGCCACCGCGTCAGAATATGTTAGAGCTTTTCGGCCAAAGCTATCAAAGTTTTTCAGGACGAGCACGGCAGATGAGAATGAGAAAGCTCCTCTTTTCGCTGACGTTGCCTGTCAAACAGACGATCTGACGGCGAAGGCGTGTACTGGCATGCTAACCAGAAGCTGCACGATGCTTCATGATCCTTGTTGACTGGCATGTCCGAGGCGTCCGAAACATACATTGAATAGATAGATTGGTCGACAAGTGACGACTCGGATTGGAGCGAGACGGATCAAGGCGATGGCAGCTTTTTTAAAAATTCTGGAGTGTTTGTAGAAAACCTACACTGCTAGCCTTAGAACTGTATCTATGTATGTGCGGCAGTTGCCCACATTACTTGGAGATAGCTTCGGACGTTTCACTAATTTCAAACGCAACAATTTAAACAAATACAGTATACCACCCGTCTACTCCAAGCTTTCTCGACCTACGTCGAGGTTAGTAGACATTGCATCCACATGAGATGAGGACAAGGCTTTCAGCTTCCGATCGCTACATAACGAAATATGTAAGATTGACTTCACTACATTTTAATTGACACTGATTGCTTAAGATGAGATCGAATGGTGCCGTTCCTCATAACGGGCGGTACTTTGTGCTGACTTCCTAAAATTGTTGCCCTTATATTGGCTCTAGATGGTTTATAGCAGGAAGACCAGCTAGCAAGTTGATCTTTGCGCATACGGTTTCAATTAATTAGTTGTCTTTATCCCAATTATTGAAGGTTATGGGTTTCAGATATTGTACACAACCCTTACCGGTCCAACCCGAACCGCGGTTTTGATAGCATTTTTATACCATAGGATAGTAGAGGAGACGATTTAGAAATGAGTGGTTACGAAAAGTAGAAGTGTAAGCCCCATTAAATTAATCACTTCCAAATATTTCTTCACCAACAAAAGTGTCTTCGTGTCAACGAGCAGACTTTTCGCTTCGCTCCCTTTCTTCTTCGCTCTCTTCACCCTCTTCAGAAATCAACAGGTTATGAGCCCAACGACCATGACTTCTGCGCAAGATGTTTCGACGAAGATTGCTATCGACAAGTTCAACGGTGAAAATTTTGCCATGTGGTACCGCTAGATGCGTGGCGTGTTCCTCTCCAAGTCGGTGTGGCACGTGATGAACCGTGAGTTGACTCCGTCGTTTGCGGACACCCGTGCCAGAGACGAACATGTCGAGCCCAGCAATATTGCGTTTGGCATTATGCTAGTGCACATGGACGCGGACTATCATCACGTAGTAAACGACTGTGAGGAAGCCTGGGTTGCCTGGTGTTCGGCGGATCGCAGAAGACTGGACACAACTACTTGAAGCGTCAGCTATTGAGCATGGAGATGGCAGAAGGCGACAACGTTTTGATTCACTGCAACGTGGTCCTCAACATCAGCGCCAAGCTTAGCAGTATTGGCGCCAAGATGGAGGATGAGGACGTTGCAATCTGGCTACTGCGCAGTCTCCCGAAAAGCTACAAGAATGTCGTGCTTAATCTGGAGATGAGCAGTGCAGAGCTAAGGACGCAAGATGTTGTGAAGGTGCTGACAAACGAGCTCATCAAGCGACAAGGTGAAAGGATTTTCACGATAAAGACTGGAGATGCGGCAAATGCATTCAGTGCCGAGCGAGACCCGCCAGTGCACGTACTGTGGCAAATTTGCCAAGCCAAGGGCGTATCATTTTGATATTTTTAGATACTTTAGATATATTAAAATGATATACCCTTGGCTTGGCAAAGGGGCTATCGGATCTGGAAGGCCGTGCTGGAAAAGGACTTGCCGAGCTTGAGGAAAGTTAGAGGCCTTGTGAATGCGGGATATTTTCTGTGGATTTAGTTTTGTACCGGTTCCGCATCAACCCAATTCTGCTCTCACTCTTCTTCTTCTTATGGGCGAAGCAATCCTCGGTGTTGTGCGATGTAGTCTTGTGATGCGAATACCACTTTTCGATCTTGGCTGTGGATTTTGAGCCGTATCTTTTTCTTTTAGACTGGCTCTTCTGTGCCTCACGACGTGCGTACTTTCCTCTGCACTGGTCCTTGCGTCTAGCACTGTCAAAGCTTCTTGAACTCTTGTCACGTGTCATCTGCGGGCGCTCGGCCTGTTCAAGACGTAAAAAGTACAGTACGAATGTGTTTCGTAATAAGTGCGTGTTTAAATGAAATTTGCGCTGCGAACAGCGTTTAAATTAATTACTAGGTGGTAAGTGGATAAAAAAGTGATATATTACTATAATAGAAGACAAAGTCCTGGTTCTCGACTTCTTCCTCGTGTGCTATCTTTACACTCTCGTTACATCCAGCTGTGTCTATTCTTATCTACATATGCACGGGTAAGATCAATGCCCGATACCACTTCTTATGAGCTAAGGATCTTGCTGCAACCTTTACTCCTCTAAACTCCTGCTTATCAAACATGACTGTCAATCATTATAACGTCATATAACGTTACCGAATACCATCGAAAATTTGTTGCAGATGTTTATACTCCCCCTCAAGGTGCCTGACCTACAAGACCAAACAATCTCGTAAGTTTTACAAGCTGCGGCGTGGGTGATCCTTGGTAAAAAAAATAGCTTCTTGAGACTCTGATGAGAAATGTTGAACAAAGATGTCTCCACGAGTTATGGAATCGGACGAAGTGAAGCCGTAGGTCAATGTGTTTTGCTCTTGATACAGCACTTTGGTTTGTAGCGATCGATATTGCAGCCATATTGTCCAATTAGATTGTTGAGGGCGGTAATGATTAACACCAATTTTACCAATGAGTAGCCGCAGCCAAAATATTTTTTGCGTAGCTGATGCAAGGCCGTGGATTCTGCTTCCGCTGTTGAGAGCACGACGACAGATTGCTCGTTGGACCTTAAAGTTGCGGGACCTCCACCGATTTTGATTAACAAACCAGAGGTTGAGCGACGTGATCTTGCATCCCCTCCCCAATTGGCGTCACTGGAGCCAATAATTGTACGTATTGCTTGGTTCGCTCGTTTGCATCGTAGTCACATTGACATTATACCTTTAGAAATCGAAGTACTTGAATGCCTGCTTTCCAGTGAGCTTGACATGGATTCTCAAGATACTGTGATAAGATGCTGGCCGAGATGCAAATATCCGGTCGATTGTCATTCGCAACGTATGGTGTGATCCGATAATCTTTCGATATGATTTGGTCAGCTTTGCCAGTCCAATAGGTCTCACAAAATGAAGGTCTTGACCTGAAACATTCAAAAAAATTACTGCATGTGAATCTCTCTGACCAAAGGTGTTTAGCATTCTGTCGCTAAATTTGCCTGTTTAGGCACTAGACGACCTGCACGGCGGTTGTAGCATACTTCCATTTCAAGAATAAATTTTGTGTTCCCGAGTTCAATTTGAATGTCCGGCTTGACAATTCTCAACACAAATTTCTTCTGAAGCATCTGCACATTCAACAAGAAGATCGTCAACGTATTAAGCTACTAACACATTTTGTTACGAACGAAGAGACGTTGCTCTGACAAACACTGTCGAAATCCAGCCTTGATAAATACTTTTTAAATTGTCTTGCGCCATACAGCACCATCTTGCTTTAAGCCATTCAAACTCTTTCGCAGCTTGCAAACATATCCATTTTTTTTTCAGCTTTGACACAAACCGGTACTTTCATGTACACTACTTCTGTAAGAGTCCATTCAGGTATCCTGTTTCAATGTCAAATTGCTTCATAACGTTACCAAGCTGACAGCATAATGATAAAAAAATTCAAATTGTTGCTATACGTTTCAGTGTAATCAATTCCATAAGTCTGCATGCAACAATACGGGCCTTTAATCTCGAAATCTCACCTTTTTCATTGTGACTCAGTGCAAGTACCCATTTAAAACCGATAACTTTCAATCCATTTGGTTTTCGGACAATATCCCATGTATGATTAATAACATGCGCTTGCAGTTCTGCATTGATTGCATATTTCCATACAGCCGCTTTATTTGATGCAAGTGCTTCGTCATAATCTCTGGTATATGCTGATAAGGCAAAACCGAAATCTTCTTCGAAACGAGGCCTTTTGGGATCAGGCTCACCACTTTCGTCCGGTGTAGTAAGAGCATATGGGTTTTATGGAGTTGGGAGCTGCTTTCAAAAGCAACCGCCCACTGGACAATGTGGAACTCGATGGTGGAAGAGCTAGTGATCCCCGCTGATAAATGTCGGGTTAATTGGACATAGTATAAGGTTATTGATAGCTTCGGCGGTTTTTCTACCCGAGTTGCTAAAGATGATGCAGTTCTCTTCTTGCTCTGATCTCTGTGGTATAAGTTAGTTTTCTTGTATCGCCTTTAATGGGACAGCGGCTGTTCTTGATCGTGATCCATGATGAGTCTGTAGTAGTTCCGACGAAGGTTGAATAGTGACGAGGAGGAGGTATTTGAACTTCCACTTGCATCGATATCCATATCCGCGGATACTTCGTTCATTAGTTCATCATCTTCGTTAATCGTTTTCGTGTCCACATTGATAATAGATTGTGTGGTTGCTGGAGCAATACCCTGGTCATTTACAGTATCATCGATGTACACGAACTGAATAGGTGGGGAGTCAGATCTTGGCGTTGCTATGTAACGAGACGGCCCACGCTCAAACATCCAATATAATGTAATTAGGCATTTGTCTTCTTCGTCACATACGCAAATACCTTAGATCCTGGACTGTATCCAAGAAAGATGCAGCGATGTGACTGACTGTCCCACTTAAAACGACGAGGCTTCTTAACATATACAAATCCACGGGTGGATTTCTCCATCCCATCCATTTTAATTATCAATTTTTTACCGTATATTAAAGTTAAATATACAATATAAAAAAATGGCTGAAAAAAAGGATATGTAGGAACCAAAACTACTTACAGCATTCCAACCGCTCATCGCATCGGGAAAATCTGGAATTCTTCTAGGCATACCTGCTAGTCCTAAAAATGCATCGGGAAAAAAGTGATGTTTACTCCTACAAAAAATAACCAAAAATGTATTTGGCCTAGCAAATGCCCCACCACAAATAAAGAGGATATTGGTAGTATTGATCGTAAGACATTCGCCGCGCGGGTTCTTCCGTCCGCCCTTTTCAGATCCAAATACACGTAGGTGTTCGAGATTAGGTTTGGATTTGTAGATTATCTCGTAGGTATTATGTCTCCTTGGACCGTGTTCGAAAGTCGGTTTTGTACGTAAGCTGCCGTCATGAGTGCTTCAGCCCACCATTCCTTACTCAGTTGCAGGAAGCGTAACATCAATCTTCCCATTTCTACGATGGTTTGCTTTGTTTTTTCTACAAGTCCATTCTGTCGAGGACTGTACAGGGCAGATCCTTAACGAGCAATTACATTTTTTGTACAGTAGCTTAAAAACCGGTGACTTGTATATTCTTCTCCAATGTCGCTGCGAACACACTTGATGCGACAACCAGTTTCAGTTTCCATAAGCTCTTTGTATTCAGCAAAACGATCAGGTACCTCGCTCTTTGTCTTATGAGGTACGCGATGACGTAACGCGAGTAATCGTCGATAGAACATACGACATTGTTCGCACCACCACGAGATCTTGGACTCATAGGTCCCATGACATCATTGTGAACTACATCAAGTAAACTTTTTGTATTTCTTTGGCTTTCGCTTTGGTGAGAAAATATTTTTACAGTCAATTTGCCACGGGCGAACCCATCACATAAGTCGTATTCAAGCTTTATGGAAGGGAATGATGGCAACCCATTTACTGCTTTGGCAGTAGTTTGCGTCCGAGACGGGGATATCTGACCAAGTCGAGCGGGCCACACATTGATATTCGTGCACGGTAAGGTTGAATCTGCCATCCTCGCAATTTCTTTTATAGCATACTTATATGAATTCATGTCCCAGACGTATAGTCGACCTTGTCTTTTTTAACACTGGTGAAAATTTGTCTTCGTGTGTAATGACACAATCATTAACACTGGTGAAAATTTGTCTTCGTGTGTAATGACACAATCATTGAGCCGAACTCGAGTTTAGCATCTTTTGCTGCCGCTGCCAACTCTTCAAATTGCGGGGTACGGTCCAGACCAAGCCCACGAGGAGTATAAACAGGTCCTTAACTGGCTTTCGCCAGGAATCGTACGACGAACACTAAGTCGCCACCAGCCCCCCTCCCCCCGGATGGGGCGGGGGCAGCTTCACCTTGCACAGGGGATCCTTACGACCCCTCGGCCGAGGGTGCCCCTTCGGGCTCTTTGTCTGGAGTGGAGGGATAGGAGTGCGTGACACCCTCACCAACTGATTCGGACCCTACCGCGCCTATGGACCGGGTTATGGATGCATTGGCTAGGAGACGGGTCGTAGACGCCGCCACGTCGCCGAGGTCTTCCTCGGTCACCTCAACGTCATCAGGGATGGGAGGGCGGCATCGACCAAATAATGGGACCGTCGCGACGTCGAGTCGGGCAGATCAGGAAGGCCCTTCTCCGGAAGCGGCCTCGACTTCATCAGGGGCGGCTACAGTGACTCCCTCCGTAAGTTTACCATCGGCTTCTACTACGCCGCTGGCGACCTCTAAAGACATATTTGCGGCACTTGTCGCGGATATGACGACATATCAGGGGCCGGGTTACGTGGCTGTTTGGAAGGAGACTATCCAAGAGCTCTTTGCGACCGAGTATGGCCGATTGCCGCTTCGCCCGGAGATGCTGCCGGTGGAGCGTAAACGTTACCCGACACTTCGAGGAAAGGAAGCTGTGTGCTTCCTTGATCTGTTCAAGCAAATATTTGTTTCCAACCCGGGGTCTTTCCCGGAGTGGAAACGACTAGCGCGATCGATTGGTCAGGAGCTAGTGAGCTCGAAATGGGCCTTCACGCAGATTATTCGCAAGTTGGCCAGCCAACACAAGTGGGCAACGGCTCCGGTTCTCAACCAGTGGGCGCAAGTAGTCAGCCGCGGAACGCAACCTGGAAGGGAGGAGGACGCTAGTCCGCGACGAACCGTGTACGAAGACTTTATGTTTAACCAGGAAAGGTTCTCCCCAGAGGAAGTCAGCACACTCAAAACGCTGTGCACGACCCGCCTACGCCCCGACAGTGCTCGACGTTTGCGTGAAGGTACGGATGATGAGTGGAAGGTCATTATTGGGATTGCTGAAGGGCATATCGCTTGTCGGCGCATGCCGGACTTCTTACGTTCGGTGAGGGACAGTAAAGAACGCCTACGCTTGTACAGTACCATCCAGGCGCAAGTGGAAGGGCAACTCGTGCTACACATCGGTCGCGACGGGACATCCCGGTAAGTCGCAGGACAACCCACGCGATCACGGATATGATACTGGAATCAGCGGAGCTGGCGAGAGTCAATGTACATGCTATTCATCAACTACTAGGGCTGACCAAGACCATCAGTTATAATCGAACGAGACGGAGTATACACTTCTATTTCTTTTCCCGGGTGACAGCAGCGCAGAATCAATCCGTGCAAATTCCTTTTCAAGGACGAATTTACACACTGGAGAATGTTCACCAGGATGTCAGCGGATCCGTTTGGATGGACCAGCGCGGTCCGGATGGTCACTTAGGCCGATCAAGAACGGAGTACACGATTGTGCTTTCCAACTTAACTCGCTTTCACGAAATTGGTCGCATCGCTGCATACTTTAAAGCGAAAATTCCTACGGAGTTTGAGCTTGAAGATTTGGATACTTACACTCCTAATTCCCGGACGTCTACAGCGTGGATCATCACGTTTCAATTGGCCGGGTGTCCCGCCTTCCTAAACGGTGTCGTTCGACTCCTGTGGTTTGGGACGACTATCATCATCCGGCACCCCGGACTAGGGCGCCAACTGCAATGTCTCCGTTGTGGTCACTTGGGCCATCCAGCGTCTCGGTGTCGGCCAGGGGGCGTAATGGTTTCCGAAGAGGAACTTCAAGCGGTAGAGGACCTGGCAAAACCTTTTGGAAGCCCTGAGGAAATGCGTGAGATGGCTAGCAAGCGACTTCTTGTACAACAGTCAGTCGACGCGGCGGCTCAGGCGGCCGTCACGCCGTCGGACGTGTCATTGACCCCTCCAGGGGTAGCGTCTCCGGGTGCACCTGCTTTAGGTCACCTGGAGTCATGTGCTCCTGCCCGGGACACACATGCGGCTACACCAGGGACGGAACCTAAGGCGCAAACAGAGCAGCCCTGGCTTTCACGCCCCATTCGAGGACGAGGTAGGTTATGGACACATGGAGCATCACCGCCGCCTCCTACCTCATCAAGGCTCTGTTCAGGAGCATGTGATGCGTTGCGGGACGACGTGGACGATTCGAGTGTTCGCGTAGGTCGGGTCCGCACCGAACATGCTGCGGCGGAACCCAGGACGGGTGCGGTTTCGCTCGTACACGCGGCACCTGTCGTACGGTCCGAAGATATCCAGCTCACACCAGAGGAGTCAGCCAGGAAAGGAGCGGCAGGGATCAGGGGTCCGGCGCCGGTCAGGACGGGACCTACACTTTTAGCAGCACAGCGGGCTGAACGGACGCAGCTGAAGAGACTGATTGACCAGGCCGACAGGAGGGGTGCTCATGCGATCCCTATGGAGCCGCGACCAGAGGTAGAGCCCACACATGAGCGGGATCTGGAGCGCATCTTAGGGGCTAGGGCTGTGACAACACCTGCGACGGGTAACAGTCTGGCTATGGCCGTTGCACAAGCGGCTTCAGATTCCTCGATGGATAACTCGGACTCACAATTCGAGCAGCTGACTGCCTGTGTTAAAAGGGGCATACAAAACGGTGGTCTCCTAAATCTGGAAGATCAGCTCAATTATGACCAGCGGGTAGCCGCGTTAAAGGCGGTCGGCCGTGGGTGGGCCTCAATGTCCCCTAAGGAGTCGTCACATCAACTCAAGTGGTACTTGTATGACTATGTGGGTACCCCATCAGACCGTGGCGCGACCGTGCCAGACAACTGCTGGGGTGGCAGCGACATTCTCAGAATGGCGGCCACATTTGTGCGGCGGGATGTCTATGTCATTCAATTTCATGACAGCGGTGGGAGTAAGTGGAGGTGCCAGAGATATTACCCGACGACGGTTACTAGACATGGACAAGTCGTGGAGACGGCCACTGCGTACCCACTGTCTGTCCTGGCTTGCATTGACGACATACAGGCTGCTAAGATTGAGCAACCAACCCTACCACCTTTGGTTCTACGGGTCTGGGGGCGGCACTACTTTGCCCTCACCCACACCGAACACGCAAGCTCGTCACTCAGCCGTATCGATGGACCGGCTGCTTCTGATCCAGATAATCCGCCATGTGGTCTCTCACCTGGATCGGATCCAAACACACCTACCTGGCCTCCGATATCCCCAGCCAGACAGCGACCTGTGGATGGTAGGGTCAGTGACTCTACTTCACCGTCTGAATATCCGACCACTCTGGTCGTGCACTCGCAGTCGACGACACAATGTACCAGTTCAGCTGCGGTGGAGTCTTCACTGGCGTTGATACCTGAGCGCCCCATGGTCCTTGCACACAGGAGCAACTTATTGGCTCGTAAACGAATTCATGCCACTTCATCTGGGTCTGGGGAGGCTGACGCTACCGCCAGTTCATTGGTCATGGCTACCGCAAAACGAGGCAGGGTGGGGGAGCGACCGCATCAACCTCATGTTCAGCCACCAGCTGACCGTATTGATGAGGACGAATGGCAAGCTGTTTGATCTGCGCTAGGCTCGGAATGGCCATCCATAGCAAGAACGCCATATCCACTCATTTACGGCGAAGTGGAGTCTTGGCTGAATACAGCGCATCTTGACCCGGATATTCTCCTCCACCACGCGCGGCGGTTTGTTTTCCTCAGTGAATTGTTGGTGAGCCTAGATTCTCAGGTCCTCGTCCAATGGACCGCTAAATGGCGTCAAGATTCCCTATTATCTGGCTTCGCGCCTACAAGGACAAGGTCAAGGACGCGGTTACGGAGGCATGGATAGATCAATGGATCACAAGTGCGATGTATCGGGTGGGCCTTTCGCGGCTCGCTCCCCTCGTAGACAGTTCCGAAGACTGGATTCGTCTTCGTGCTGTCGACTATGCGGCGGATGATGTATTAAGACTCTGCGACCCGCGCCGGCGTGTCCGCCTAAGCCAACATTTGCTCTGCGCCGTGTTGTTTGATAAGGAGATAGCCGCGTTGCACGGGGACGGTACACCCACCGACCTCATACCGGAGAAACTCCGTCGTCATGTCCGGTTACTTGAGAAGCAATCTGGATACCGATCAGCTTACTATTCCCCAGGGGAGAAAGAAGTTGACTGGCGCACGCTTGCGCACTATTTTCCTACCGCTTTAGTACCTGCTGATCCGCAGTTACTACCCGAGTTCTAAGGGCAGCTCACGGGTCCCTTACGTCTCAGAACTCCGCACCGCTTCATTAGACGACGTTGATGCGTATGGGCGCCTTCGCTTGCTTCGGGAATGGGCTACTCCCCAGGACGTTTTGAGCAATCAGCATCGGAAGCAGAATGGAGACGTGGCCTACATCACTCAGAACGTTCGCGGCTTTAAGAAGAGTTCTCGGAATGGGTGGATGTCAGCGTGGCGGGGAGTACGTAAACAGCGGCGCCCAATAGCGTGGTGTATTCAGGAAACCCACGTAAGCACGGACGAGGAAGCGGATGCATAAAGGGTCTCCTGGGCACGGATGTGGGGCCTGCACCTGGCGGCTAGTGCCCCAACTCTATCCTACTGGAGTACAGGTTCATCAACCCGGGGGGGAGTGGCGATTTTATTGACTCCTCAGTCTGCGCCACACGTATCTGCATGGAAACAGCACTTATGGAGCACAAGGGCACTTGCTGTTCGCATCGACGGAACAGTCTTGATGAATGTTTACGCTCCTACTGAGAGACGGGACCGTGAAGGTTACTTTCACAATCTTCTCGCTTGGGATCTACACACCTCCACCTCCATGATAATGGGTGACTTTAATTGCGTGCAAAGTCCAGCTCTCGACCGTTATGGCCAGCATCGCGCGACCCGGTCGGAAAGTCCGGCACTCGATGCGCTTATAAACACATCTGGATTGGTAGATGCGCGGGTGATTAGAGACCATGCAGAGGATGACGCAGATAACGACTTTGACGATCACTTCACGTATTGGGAGGGTGCCCGAGCCAGTCGCATAGACCGTTTTTATGTCCCGGCTCATTGGGTGGACCGAGTCCAATGGGTATCGACAAAAACGCCCCCTCAACTTTCCGATCATCAGGAGGTCGTCCTTCATCTTCGCGCACCGAAGAACGAGCAACTCCATCCCACTCACCGTCNCACACAGGAGCAACTTATTGGCTCGTAAACGAATTCATGCCACTTCATCTGGGTCTGGGGAGGCTGACGCTACCGCCAGTTCATTGGTCATGGCTACCGCAAAACGAGGCAGGGTGGGGGAGCGACCGCATCAACCTCATGTTCAGCCACCAGCTGACCGTATTGATGAGGACGAATGGCAAGCTGTTTGATCTGCGCTAGGCTCGGAATGGCCATCCATAGCAAGAACGCCATATCCACTCATTTACGGCGAAGTGGAGTCTTGGCTGAATACAGCGCATCTTGACCCGGATATTCTCCTCCACCACGCGCGGCGGTTTGTTTTCCTCAGTGAATTGTTGGTGAGCCTAGATTCTCAGGTCCTCGTCCAATGGACCGCTAAATGGCGTCAAGATTCCCTATTATCTGGCTTCGCGCCTACAAGGACAAGGTCAAGGACGCGGTTACGGAGGCATGGATAGATCAATGGATCACAAGTGCGATGTATCGGGTGGGCCTTTCGCGGCTCGCTCCCCTCGTAGACAGTTCCGAAGACTGGATTCGTCTTCGTGCTGTCGACTATGCGGCGGATGATGTATTAAGACTCTGCGACCCGCGCCGGCGTGTCCGCCTAAGCCAACATTTGCTCTGCGCCGTGTTGTTTGATAAGGAGATAGCCGCGTTGCACGGGGACGGTACACCCACCGACCTCATACCGGAGAAACTCCGTCGTCATGTCCGGTTACTTGAGAAGCAATCTGGATACCGATCAGCTTACTATTCCCCAGGGGAGAAAGAAGTTGACTGGCGCACGCTTGCGCACTATTTTCCTACCGCTTTAGTACCTGCTGATCCGCAGTTACTACCCGAGTTCTAAGGGCAGCTCACGGGTCCCTTACGTCTCAGAACTCCGCACCGCTTCATTAGACGACGTTGATGCGTATGGGCGCCTTCGCTTGCTTCGGGAATGGGCTACTCCCCAGGACGTTTTGAGCAATCAGCATCGGAAGCAGAATGGAGACGTGGCCTACATCACTCAGAACGTTCGCGGCTTTAAGAAGAGTTCTCGGAATGGGTGGATGTCAGCGTGGCGGGGAGTACGTAAACAGCGGCGCCCAATAGCGTGGTGTATTCAGGAAACCCACGTAAGCACGGACGAGGAAGCGGATGCATAAAGGGTCTCCTGGGCACGGATGTGGGGCCTGCACCTGGCGGCTAGTGCCCCAACTCTATCCTACTGGAGTACAGGTTCATCAACCCGGGGGGGAGTGGCGATTTTATTGACTCCTCAGTCTGCGCCACACGTATCTGCATGGAAACAGCACTTATGGAGCACAAGGGCACTTGCTGTTCGCATCGACGGAACAGTCTTGATGAATGTTTACGCTCCTACTGAGAGACGGGACCGTGAAGGTTACTTTCACAATCTTCTCGCTTGGGATCTACACACCTCCACCTCCATGATAATGGGTGACTTTAATTGCGTGCAAAGTCCAGCTCTCGACCGTTATGGCCAGCATCGCGCGACCCGGTCGGAAAGTCCGGCACTCGATGCGCTTATAAACACATCTGGATTGGTAGATGCGCGGGTGATTAGAGACCATGCAGAGGATGACGCAGATAACGACTTTGACGATCACTTCACGTATTGGGAGGGTGCCCGAGCCAGTCGCATAGACCGTTTTTATGTCCCGGCTCATTGGGTGGACCGAGTCCAATGGGTATCGACAAAAACGCCCCCTCAACTTTCCGATCATCAGGAGGTCGTCCTTCATCTTCGCGCACCGAAGAACGAGCAACTCCATCCCACTCACCGTCGGGTGACGTATCCTATTCAAAGTTCCCATCCCGACCGGGTCATCGCTGAGCTCGTCGAAGAGATGGATAAAAATGGCCGTTGGACAAGGAGCGTCGACAACCTCTTGGGATATCGACGTGGCGGAGTGTATCCGGTGTATTCGACGGGTCCGCAAGCGCGATAAGCAGCGACGTGCCCGCTTGCGTCAAAAATACACGTACCGAACGGAATGTAATTTGACTTCCAGGGGGCAGTGGATCGAGCGGAACGTCGATGACTTGCGTCTACAACATCTCGTACGCCTAGGACAGCGCCTTGAACGATCCTCGGCTATGTTACGGTGGACTTTTCAACGAGTTTCCAATTGGGAACGGGAACAAAGTGTGACGGACGTTATACACCAGCATTGGCCTATTTTTGTCAGGAATATGTCGGTAGCTGGTAAATTTGCGTCCGAATGGTCGTCTATATTGGGGACGCGACATCGAACGACTCCACTGGAAGATTTGCCATCGGCCATCCGGCGATTTGTGAGCATCCCCAGCGACCGCTTATCATCGAACGGGGAGAATCAGGCCCTTACATCCAAGTTTACGGAAGCAGAAGTCCTCACAGCTATTACGAGTCTCAGCCGACATTAGGCGGCGGGTCCCGAATGGACTAAATAATGACTTCTACAAAGGCACGCCTGCTCTCCTCGTCCCTGCCCTCGTGACCATCAGTAATCAAATATTGGACGGAGCCTCTCCCCCACCCTCATTTCTGGAAGCACTCATTATCCCCTTGCGTAAAAAAGGGGACTCAACAGACGCCATGGACTATCGGCCCATATCTTTATTACAAACGAGTTACAAAATTTTTGCCAAGGTTTTAGCGACGCGGCTACAGGCGGTTATGCCTAAACTTGTTGGGCTGTCACAGCAAGGCTTTGTTCATGGACGACAGATGTCCAAGCTTGTGATGATGATGATGTCTCAACTTTCGACGGCCGAGCACGATGAGACAAGGGCGGCCATTGATAGTCGAGTCATCTTCTTGCTCGACTTTCGTAAGGCATACGACACAGTCGACCGGGAATTTTTGTATGAAGCCCTACGTAGTTTTGGTTTCGGCGAACGGTATCTGCAGCTTATTATCCGGCTACATTCTGGAACAACGGCGTCTTTTCTCGTCAATGGAGATTGTTCTGAACCCGTTAAGGTCGTATCAGGCATTAGGCAAGGATGCCCGGTTGCCCCTCTACTTTTCCTATTGGCGGTTGAGCTATTAGGGGTAGCTATTCAACACTCTCCTGCCTTGCAAGGTCTTCCAGTCCGAGGTAGCCAGGGGGTTTTCCACACATTTTCCGCCTTTGTCGATGACTCGACCATTTTTCTCGATAAGGCGCAATATTTGACACCAGCGCTTCATCTTGTCGCCCGCTTCGGTGCTTTGTCCGGTTTGCATGCACAGCCGGCCAAGAGTAAATTAATTTTTTTAAATCAAGCGGTCCAGCTCACCGATTATCACGATATATCGGTTCTTCCGACCGGTGAGACCACGCGTTACTTGGGGTATGAAGTCGGGACAGGTGAGCTCCAGCATCGCAACTGGGCGCTACGTATTCGGCGGCTCCAGCGGCGATTACTCACAGCTACGACTATAACAACAAGTGTCGACAAGCGCGTGCTTATTCTCAATGCGATCATACTTCTGTCGGTACTATTCACGGCTGCGGTTTTCGAGATACCAGCATGGGCGCGCAAGGATATACAAAACATGTATAAACAATTTTTGTGGGCGCATGCGACCTCGACGGAAGCTAGTCGCCACAAGATAAATCCTGGTTTACTATACACGCCGAAAAAGGCTGGTGGAGTCGGTCTCGCCTCGGTCGAGGTGGCTGTAAAAACGCAACGCACTAAACACGCACTGAGATGGCTAACCCAATGCCATGACAAGTATTTCTATGCCTGGCGTTCCTGGGCGTACCAAGACCAGTCTACAAATTCTGGAATGCTCATGCATGATTGGCAGCAGCGGCAAGAGCGACCATTCCGTTCATTGAAACCCTCAAAGGACTCATTTGCCCGGGACCTGGACAGGCTTCTTGAACCGACGGCGGTACAAGCCGTGCCCCGCCGAGATCGGGTATCCTTACACTTTGATTCTCTGGTGCAACATGCTGGCAGCCAGTGGAACGGGGGCCATTGGGTACTTTCTTACTCTACTATATTTCCGACGACTTCGTTACCCCTGATTATCATTTACACGCGGTGTATCAATTTTGGGGAACGTTTGGCTGGAGCGGCAATCCGTGGATACGTGATGCGACAGGTGCGAAACTGCTCCACTCAAAGTACGACCGAATTGACACCTGTTCGATTGCGGATTTCCACATTAGGCGGACAGGACAATCTGAATTCGAATTTACAATACCTCCATCGCGGCAGGAAGGTGTCAAGTATTCCCAGCCCAAACTTCGGCGGTGGGCGACTGTTATTTTATTGGCGTCTCCATATTTCCCGATTCGATCGGAACTGGGTCAGGAGTCGGTCTTGTCGATTCGACATCCCCCTCCGTTTCGTCATGAGTATGCCTGGACGACTGAGCGACGGGGACGCATCGTGGGTGCTCAACGAGGTCTATCCGCGTCGGACGTGGGTCTGGTACAATTGCAGCAGGCCGCTGACGGATACATTGGTATTTTCTGACGGAGCTGCCGGAGCTCGACACGGCATCGGAAGGAGAGCGAATAAGCTGGGCCTCGTATCTCCGGCAGCATGGAGTGGTCTTTTACGCGCATCCTAACCATCATCGTTACGCGTGGGGTGTGCCCCACGTGGTCCCGAATGGATCGATACGTCAGGCGATTGTTCGACAAGCAATTCAGCTCCACAAACGTCAGCTCACCCTCCCATTAAAACCCTTGCTGGAGCGATTAGACGCAAGTATTCACTCGGATACGTGGCTGCGGCACATCAACTACCATCCCAGGTGTGGAAACATGACAATGGGCTCTCGGATTTTCAAGTTTGGACGGCTTACCGTGTCGCCACCAAGCAACTGAATTTCTATCACGCAGGCCGTCTCACTGACAACAGCTGTCGTGCACTACAAGCGTGCCACGGGATGCCAAAACTTCGAGACACGTCTTCTGGGATTGTCTGAAGGCGCGTGCGTGCTGGGGCGAATTCTTATGCCACTGGACTGGCGCTTCAGCTCCCCCTCAAGCCTATTCTAGGTGCTTTACCAATTGCGCCAACCGCCAGGCCCCAAGGATCCCGGCGCTTCAGAGGTATTGGCTGCTGAAGCGGTTTCAAGACGACATCGCGGCGGGCGAACGGGTGTGGCGACGGATTTGGTTCCTAATGAGCTCTATCTGCGTCACGCACTTATGGTGCGAGCGAAATGACGCCGTTTTTCGAAGTGTGCAGTCCACGACGACGCAAAGTGTACAGCGCTTCTGGAATACAGGTGTACGTCAATTATACGCCTTAGCTATGCGTGAACATAGAGGTTTGGAAACAGTAGTTCAAGGGGCGCAGTTACATGCTGCTCTTAAATTTTTTACCCTCGAGGGTAGCGGGGACCCGTTACCTCTGGATGGGTGCCACGAATCACCGTCGCGTCCGGCGCTGTATTCCTGGCTAAGAGAATTTCAGACTTCTAGCGCATGATAATAATGGGTAATAGACAGTCATGAATCTCTCTCTCTATCTTTTGCTGCCAATGTTGATACCCGGTATAAAGGACTTCCGTCACTTTCATTGACCTTCCTTGATCCAGTGCAAATTTAATGTGCCTTTTCCAATCGCAGGTTGTCGCTCACCATTTGCGACTGTGATCAACAGAGATCTCGTTAACTTTTCGAAGTGCACCAAGTCGTTCTTGTCATTAGCCATATGAGACGAAGCGCCACTATCTAGAAGCCACGATGATCCTGTCACTTCTGCTGCAGTAATTAGAAACTCATCTCGACCACCTCTATACGTTAGTTGGACAGTCTGTTCTTTGTGTCCTTGCTTTCCACGTAAATAGCTTTTTCCGCGAAAGGTTTTTGAGGAATTCTGACCTCTTTGAAACCATTTCCAGATTGGGTGTTCCGTCCACCGCGACCACTGTGATTGAATTTTTATGACCTGCGCGACCACGACTTTTGTTGATTCATTTTTCATGTTAATTGTTACATCCTCCGTTTGATGATTATATCCCGACGCCTGAGATGCCGTTTCTAATTTTTCTCGCTTCAGCAATGTGTTGTATTCTCGGCTCAACCTCTCCTTCGCTTCAAGTAGCGATACGTTGCCACGAGCTTCGATGATCTCCACCATGCTGTCATACTCTTGAGGTAAGCTACCAAGTAAGATAACAATTCTCTTATTTTCAGCAATTGTTTCTCCTACTGCAGTTAATCTTAGGCAGATATCATCAAACGCCATCAGATGGTCCCTAGGGCTGGTACCACCTGGCGCGAATTCATGCATCGCTCTTCTTAATTGCAACCAATTGTGCAAATTCTGCTTCAAAAAATATCGCGAAGGACCCCCCCCGAGTTTCGACCACGAGTGGTTTTGTCGGTACCCGCGACCGCGTGAAGTTATTCATGACCAAGGACCGGAGTTCACGACTCAGGAGCTCCACGAATTGTCGCAAAGCTACGGTATTAAGGCGAAACCTATTACGTCTAAGAACCCACAAGCTAATTCGATATGTGAACGAATGCATTTCGAAATACTTAGTGTCATTCGCTGCCACGAAGACACCGACTGGAAATAGGTTATTCACTATGCCGCGTTTGCAGTGAGAACGAGCTACCACAGCATACTTAATGCATCGCCCGGCCAACTCATCTTCAGACAAGATATGATTCGCGCCAGTTGCACCAGACAAACTGCACCTACTTGTCTAAGCGCCAATACGACGCAATTCTAGCTGACAACGACCGCGAGAACGAGAAACATCTTGAGCACTTCATCCAGCCAGGTGATCTTGTAATGATTTGTGTGCCGAAACAGTTCCGTGCAAAGACTAGGCACGTTTCTGGCGGCCCATACCCCATCCTCACAGTTCATACCAACGGCACTGTCACAGTGGACAAAGGTTAGACGAAGCAGCAAGTCAGTATCCGACGGATTCCCATTTAGCTTCATGGGGGGCGGATGACACGCCTACGTACGAGCATGATACGAAGACGATGAAAGATGGATTAGAGAAAGATGAAAAAGTGAGAGATGGATCAGTGAGTGAGATGTTATGAAGTATGTTCTAGAAAAGGATATAAAGCTAAGCTTTTCATTCAGCCTATTTTATTTTTTGCCCGTCGATAATTCACATTCCAGTGAAGCCGCGAATGTAACCCGACCGTAGTCGTAATTTTCATTGTGCCGCTACTGCACGTTGCTGGCTCCGCGTCCACGATTTTGTCCGCCACATCGAGCTCTCGATTGTCATCCTTTTTCTTAGTCCAGCTTCGCCCTAACCGTGCCCCAGCTTGGCAGAGGGGCTTTCGGGTTCGAAAGGCTGTGCTGGGGAAGAACTTGCGGAGCTTGAGGCACGTTATAGACTAATTAAAAGCTTAGCTTGCTATCCTGTTTTAGAACGTGATTCCTAATACCTCACTCACGAATCTGTCTCTCACTAGTTTATCTTACAGTTATTAATCTTTCATCGTCTTCGTACGTAGGCGTGCCATCCCCCAGGAAGCTAAGTGGTTAGCAGGGGAAACCTGTCAGATACTGAAGCTCGTTCTACTGCAAACGCGCTTAGCGAATAACTTTTTCCAGTCAGTGCCTTCGTGTGATGTTTCGTGTGCCGAAACTGTTCCGTGCCAAAATATATCAAAATGATACACCCTTGTCTTGGCAGAAGGGCTATCGGGTCCGGAAGGTCGTGCTGGAGAGGGACTTACGGAGTTTGAGGTAAAGTTGAAGAAATGTGAGCTATTGACAGCGGCATCACTCATCATATCTGTTACGGCAAGTCCAAGTTTACGACTCTCTGTGAGCAAGATAAAAGTTAATTATCGGTGGCTGACGGCAACAAGACTGCAATCAAGGGTGTGGGGGCAATTGTCGAGCAAGTGATTTTACCCAACGGTGATATACGCCAGATTGAGATCAATGACGCGTTATACAATCCGAAGATGAGCAAGAACCTGTTTTCTGTCCCACAAATCAACAAAAAACTGGGCTTTTTCAAGTGGTGTTTGAAGGAGCTCACATGCATATTCGCGAAAGAATTCAACAAGTGGTGGCGACTCGACGGTCTGTACTGGCTTCGGACTCCACAGCACTCGGTCAATTTGGCAACGTTTAATCACAACATCGATCTACATGCGAGAATGGGTCAAGCTCCACTCGACGTTCTACGAAAATGATTGCAAGCCGCATGATTAAGGACGATGACATACCAACGACTCTACCGAGCGCATGTCGCGGATGTCAAGAAGGAAAAATAGTCCAAAAAACGTTTCCAACCAACCACGATAAGCGTCGTTTTTCCTCGCTCGAGCTACTACACTTTGACATTTGTGGCCTGATGGAGGAATTATCGCTAGAGTGGAAGCAAAGTATTGCTGGTGATATTAGATGAAGCCAGCGGTTGTAGGAAGGGCTTTTGTTTGCGAGCCAAGTCGGACAGCGAGGACTTCGTCAAGGCATATAAACGGAAGACTTAACGCAATTCAACAAGGTAAAGTTTGAGCGGCATGATGGAGCTCGTGAATTTGCGACAAATTCGCTCAAGGGTCTCTACAAAGATGAAAGCATCGAGCAACAGGTTACAGTCCTGTACGCGCACCAGACCAATGGAACAGCTGAACGTGCCATACGAACGATTGTGACGATTGATCGCAGTATGCTACATAACGCTAAGTTGGACAAGTGCTATTGGGCGAAGTTGCCATGGCTGCAACTTAAGTCAAGAATTGTCTTCCATCGCCCAAGATTAAGAGCAAGACTCCATTTGAGACCTCTTACAAGTCCAAGTCCAGTATCAAGCATATGCGCTTCTTCGGCTGTCGAGCATGTGTCTTGACTTAAGAGAAAAAAACGGACCCCAAGTTTCGAGTTTGTGTGTTCATGGGCTATGTTGAAGTCTCTAAGGCGTATCGAGTCTACAGCATACAAGCCCAGAAAGTTGTTATCAGTCAAGGTGTAACCTTTGACAAGTCAAATTTTAGTGATTCAACGGTCAACCTTTTTTGACGATATTGAAATGGCTAATCTCGATTTTGACTCGCTCGAGACAAGTGAAAATGATTCGACACAGCCGATAGACTTCAAGCAGACAGGAAAGCGCAAAAGCCGGTCAAGCATTTGACCTCAGCATCTGAAGCATTTAGTCCAGAGCCTCGTGAAGCTGGATTAGAAAAGACGAGCGCTCCTGAAGGCACGAACGCGCATCGAGCTAAGCGGCGATCAAGCGCACACAGATTTCTTAGCTCTAGATTGTGACAAGGATATGCTAACCAGGACGACGACAGTGACTCAACTCCAGCATTTTAGCGTGCAAGGGCTAATAATGTAGAAGCTAAGGACCTGTCGGAGCCGACTACATTTCAAGATGCAGTTAGCGGACTAGATCAGCTACATTGGCGCTAGGCGAATCGAGCTGAGCTGGATCTATCCAGATCTGTGGACGGTTTCGTGCAAAGCTCCCGACAGGACAATACGCTATCGGAACCAATTGGACTTCCAAGATCAGGCGTATAGCCGACGGCTCCATCGAGAAGTACAAGGCTCGTCTCGTAGCAAAGGTATTTAAGAAAAAATATGGAATCGACTACACTGAGACATTTTCGCCTGTGGTTATGTATGCGACGTTACGCATTTAAACAAGTACTTCAGCTGACCACTTGCTCAATTGAATGTGGTGACAATTTATCTTCAAGGAGTTATGAAGGTAGGATAAAAGGGTATTTTCCCATAAAGTAAATGTACTATAGAGCGTGGCTCTTACACGCCTCCTAACGAGGATGAGTGTCAGAATCCATTCCCAGAACGTGGTGCCACAGATGTCTTCAATGCATTGCGCACAGCACAGGTCCCTGAGTCCAACATTATCACGAGCCCGCTCTATGAAGAGCAAGAGCGGGCAATCCTCATAGAAGAACAAGCTCGTCGTCGAGCTGCAGAGATAGCGAAGCTGAAGCTCACAGTGAATACCGATTGACTCTACTTTGTGCGGAAGAGCGTCTCAAAGAGATCACGGGTCAATGCTTGGTCTTATGGATCTCCGTTCCCACAGCGAGGACGCCGGAGGAGCTGGCTGCTCGTGACGCTCTTCATGAGTGATTCCTTACCCAGTTACGTTCGGCGTTTATGCCACAAGACGAGAATAGGGCTAGCCAATATTTCAATGCTTCGGTTGACCGTGCAACCATAGATCGAAGCCACACTGAGGCTATAGCAAGGACAGAATCGTCTGCCTCATAGAGGATTCGGTACTTCAAATCCTCATCTTGAGGAACAATGACGCGCAGAGAATTCGCAGCATCCGTGCAATAAAGCAACAGGTCGTTATCGATAGAAAATTGGTGTAACCTTGCACGCAAACGCGCCGACAATTTAAAGACCGAGTCAAAGCTCTTTTGAGCTGGTAGCAGAGCTACTCACTGTTCATCCTCGGCGTAAGCCGAACGGATTATTTTAGTAATAGGCGACATTAAAGTCATTAAATAAGAGAGCTCATAATCTGTCTTGCGAGATAGCGCATCAGCCTAAGCATTCTGCTTGCCAGGCTACTTTCCTTAGAATTTGTATTGCGCAAAAAAGGATTGCCATCGGGTCATTCTCTGTGAGAGATGGGGCGTCTTAGTCGCAGTTCCCATGATGCGTGATCTGTATATATCTCAAACGGCTTAGATCCTAGCAGATGAACTTTGAATTTGACAAGAGCATACTTCATTGCAAGTAACGCTTTGTCATGAATTGGAAAGTTCTTTTCCGCATTTAAGCTGTCTAGTGTCGAACGCAATTACACATTCACGCCCATCATCCGTTTGTAACAGAGCGCTGCCAAATCCAAATTGGCCGTGCATTATGCTCTGTGTTAGTCTCTGTGCTTGTCCAGCACCAATTCGTATCCTTTTAAGACGATTAGATAATGGCCAACCATTTCAGCGTAATTTTCGCTATTTTCGTGAAAATAATTGGCAAGACCCAACCACTTAATCCTTTTGGTCCTAGGAATTGGCCAATCTACTATGCCATTTACCTTAGCGGGATCCGCTTTAAGGCCTCGCTTCCCATGAGGCACCCTAAAAAGAAAGTTCTTCTGCGCCAAAAATGCATATAGATGCATTGGCATACAGTTTATTCGTGCGCATACACTCGAGAACTGCTCGCAAATGGTCCATGTGGTTTTCCACATCCGACCGACCCTGCTCCGCACGACTATGGACAAAAATGTCATCAAAATAAGTCTGTGCATAATCTCGATGAGGGCGAAACAGTTGCGTCACTAGACAATTAAATGATGCCGGGGCGTTGGAAAGCCCTTGTGGCATAACCAACACCTTCCATAGCATACCGCTTGGGTGCTGGCGCTGTAAGCGGGATATCGCTAGCTCGCATGAGCAGTTAGTAGTAACCATCGATATGGTCAAGTGCACTGTACATTGTACATCCCACCATACTGTTCTGAAGAACATCCTTTCTAGGAATGGGGGATGTGCTGGTATAGTGGCAGCATTAAGCTTAATATATGCATATACAATGTGCCTTTCACCATTTGGCTTTTTAACACAACATGTCAGTCCCGAACGGGGAGATTCGCTCTCTCGTACCATTCTAGGCTTTTGCTCAGCACGGAAGAAATTGTTAATGGCGTCAGATTGTTCCTTTGCTAAAGGCCACAACAGTATTTGGCTCTAGTATCCAAGTCAATTACATGACGGACACCTCTACCCGGGGGTAAAACAGATGGTGGATTGGTGCATACTACATCTTGGAATTCCTTAATTAAGGAACAAAATGGATCCGTAGGATCTTCAAGTATCGATGATCCGCTCCGCTCACCAAGCGCAGCTTTTGTGTCATCGAGGGTAGCCTCGTCCAGACGCGACGATGAGTTTAACTTAATTGTTGGTCGAATGACCACCATCTCAGATAAGTCGCTAGCTTTAAGGCTCGGCCGCACTCGTCAATAGACATTTCGTCTGACTCTAAGAGTATATAACGAAGGGATTGCCGCAACGCTAACTTTTCCCTCGATGTTACCGGTTACACCATTTATAAGCGTATGCAATTGTTCGCTCGTATTAATTTGTGAGGGTATCGTCGCTTCGCGTCTCCCCTGTCTCGGAGTAGAGGCAATACGCCTCTTCGAGGCCGAGACATTCAAGTCTTCAAACTTTCCAGCTTGTAGACTGCATATTTATCACTAATGTGACGTCATTACCGGTATGTAATGGTAATTATTGGTACTATCTTGATGTAGTCGAGCCGCTTCCTCGCCAACACTCCCACTCGACTCGACGATTAGGGAGACGCTTGAATACCAAGTTGCTAACCAACTAAATATTTTAATACCTGTAGGTACCGCAATAATCATAGTTGCCGCTGAAAAATAAGCTCTCGTATCTACATCTAAACAAGGCGAATTTTCAATTTCAACTAAATACATCCTACAATTGCCGGCAATTTGTAAATTTTCTTGAAAACAAAATTTGGGTATTTCAATATCCAAAATATTACAAGCTTGCAATACAGTTATATTTTTATTAACCGTTAATTTTATATACCAGAGCTGGCGTTTAATTCGACATCCGACAAGGAGTTAGGTAACTGAACTCCTTGTCCAGCGACCGTTTACGAGCCTGGCTTGTACTCACACCCCGTACCATAACACACCGAGCTAATTTTGGATAGGTCCTGTTTACTCATACCCAACCTAGAGGTTCGACAGAGTCTAGGTCTTCCCCAGTAGGGACTACTGGGTATCGATATTTCCCGCACCGTACCATGTTTCTGGTGTAATCCGGAAATGATGCTATTTCGTGCTTTTCGCGTATTGCGTAGGGAACAGGCCGAACGTAAATGTTTCGTGCTTCCGCCATATTACATTTTACGATTATTCTCATGCCGTTCCACAGCTAGAAGCGCCTCTTCTCCTTCCTCAACGAGGCTTAGATACATGGGCTCCGGTCTATTAGATGGAACCTATGTGCTCGACTTGTACGGTAATAAGAGGTGCTAAAACTGTTAAAAGAAGGCGGGGTCAATGGACATCTCCATCTGCTTATTCCAAAAAAGGATTTTTTTTCCTCTTTTCCCTCAAATGTCTTAATATTAACAACTAAAGGGCGAGTCTTAGGCACTGAATCAGGTACAGAGATGTATCGAGTTGGCATAGATGCCGCAAGGTGATCGTAAACCTGTCCGATTTGAAAGGATTCATATTGCATAAAGGCTTCAAGCCTTGCATGCAGAACCTCTGGTCCCTGGGACATAATGAACTCTATATTTTTAAGCCCAAATAAAGTTTGAACTTGTCATACGCTGTGCGTTGCACCTCTGAAAGTTTTGGAAACGTTTTCATTTCGGAAGGCTTAGTCTTATAAAAGACTCAGGCATAGATTGACTACGAGTGCTACCAGGTGTTCCTAAGTCAGAGGAAGACTTATAGACTCAAAGGGTCTCTTAGTTCTATAGAATTAATGGGTGTAACAACTCAGGGAGTCGTAGAACCTATTAAAGCTAAACGAATCCTAGTTCAAGGGATTCAGGGGTTCGTAGAACCAAGTAGCAACTAGTGCCTGAGAGTATATACTTTCGAAAGGCTTCTGTCTCTCACAGATCAAAGCGCAAGCCTTAGGAAGGCATTAGACGTTAAGATCAAAAGGGGAACTGACTTTATTAAATAATTTATATATAAAAACCATACCCTAGCTAATTTAAAATAAATTTCGGCCGCAAGATTTATATCTGGCGGCGACAACATTTGTTACCCATAATAAATGGGAATTCAGTGAGTAACTATTCTGAATAGGACAAAAGAGTATTTTACCCAGCAAGAAAATTTACCACAAATCGGTTCACAAATCGATGTGTGCCCCATTATAACTTTCTCGTACATTTTAATGACCAGCCATTACTATAACTGGGCACCTTTCACTAGTACTGATCAGTACTAATTAACCTTACATTGATTGCAGTGTAAGGTGAGGTGCCTCGAAACTACACGTACACAAAGGTACAGAGGAGGGTTTCTATGAAGCGAAGGGTCTTAAGCTTTAAGGTCTAGACTAAGGCTTTAGATTAGAGGAAAAGTAAAACTGTAGCAAAATATTTAGTTTTCTGTGTAACAATTTTCTATCGACTACTGAACTTATTTAATCAATAACTAACTAAGCATGGCGCCTCCTTGCGCACCGCACAAGTGTGTCTTATAACGATTGGCGGGGTTGGTTTAGACTTGAATCAACCAATCAACAGAGCTAATGTCTTTTTGCATCAATATTACCAAATTTAGTAATATTGGAACTATTTAAGTCAAAATTATCAACGATAATAGTTTTGTACTTCTTTATTTTTGTCCTCTCATAGGAAAATGTAATTATTATTCCTCTTATAGAAAATAATACTTATGTAACGAGACACCCACATAACCCTACGTTATTATGCGTCACCAGGAACTAAGGAGTCGTGAAGTGTAGAGTGGTGCTGGTGGTGCTAGTGTGCATTACCAGAAATAGAGTGAATCTAGGGATCGCTTCCAGGGACAAGTGAACGTTACGTTTACAGAGCCAATAGGAGAGGGACCGCAATATGTTGCGGTTCGCTCCTGAAAAGAGACCTTGGTTGCCCTCTCAGGGTAACCAAATTCGATGGTCTGGTATGATCAACGATCGATATCATGTTCCGTAATTCGACTCATCCAGGCTTCAAAATCCTGGTGAGGACGAAACGGAATTCTTAATCGATGCCTTTTACAGCATCGTGGTACTCTTTGAAACGGGCAAAGGATGTCAAATCTTTGTTCCAGGCTTGGACAGCCTTTCTACAGAATTTGCAAAACATAAGCCGTGAGGTCTGACTTGACAAGCTAAATGTTTTCCGTGAATGGTTTGAAAAACGGACCGTAGTCGGTGCACGCTATAAGTTGCACCGTTTGTCTAGAGAGGCAGAGATTACTTGCCTCCCTTTGAGGGACTCATGCCCATGCTGCTTAAAGGGTGCAGTCACTCCCCTAAGGAAGTATATCCCCTTAAAAATCATCATGGGTGACGCTCATCTCTTACGAGATGCGCCCAAATGCATTGAAAACCTCTAATCCTTGCGGGAAGCGCTCGTTCTCTGATAAACATACTATCGACGAGACCCGGAACGACTAACATCAGTTAAACGAGATTCCCAAGTATCATGCGAGGGTGGATACCCTCGCCAACGAACCAGATAACTCGTTTGAACCCCCTTTACATCACGGTGGTTCGAGAAGCTTTCAACAAGAAATGCTTCTCACCACTCGAATCCGTCAATGGATGTGGAGGCGGGGGAAAAATCGGGTTCGCCTCGTTTGACGATACCGATTCAACATCGTGATTTGGTTCACACCCTTTATTACTTGAAAGAGGACATTGATAACGAGCAATACCGCTGCCGCGCGTTAGCGGTGACGGTCGATAATGTTTCTCGTGACCAGTTGCGTAGGTTGCAAAGTATTAACTGGTGAACGAAAGGACAAATCAGTCCCTTCCGTTCCGGTGTAATCCGAAATCGGAAGAAGCCTTGTACTGATGGCACGGGCGGAGACGCCCAACATAAAACGTAGGATGCGTACGCATACTACGAGGCAGCTCGATCGTGTACGCATTGCCTAGGCGATGTAGTACACAAAACGGGCCAATATACCTAAGCAGTAATTTAATACCCACATTCGTCACTACATGTTTTGTTAGGTATACTGTAGACAGTAGGACTAGGTCATTAACATTAAATGAAAGTATGTTTGCCCTTCCGTTTCTGTCAGAATTGTGTTTCCGTCGGTTCATCGCATCAGCGATGAATTTCTGTACGAAACGGACCCTTGCTTCTCAAGCCAGCACGAAATCACTCGCTGACTCGATTTATTTTTTTTGTGCGACCGGCTCGCACTGCGAAAATATTAATGTCTTTATTATTGAAAGTGTTGTCATTCTCATTAATAGTATCGTTGTCGATGTTGAGTCTTTCAGCATCGTTGTCTTGTTTGATGTTAGTTAACTCAACATTGGTATCATTCGCATTGACCTTAGGGCTAAAAAAAATGCGTGAGCAATACCTGAAAGTTTTTTTGTTCGAGCGAATTCCCCCCTCTTAAATAAGAGTTACTCTCAAACAGGGTAAGTATTTGTCATTGGCGTAAGCCATTTACGAAAAACGGTGTATGCTTTGTTGAAGCATGCACTGAATTGTTGATGGCAAATTCAACTATCGGCAAGAACTCGCTCCAACTCTTAAAGGAGTGGACGTATCCGCAAAGTATCTCTTCGAGGATACGGTTCGCGCGCTCCGTCTGAACATCTGAACCATCTGTTTCAGGACGATCAGAAGTTGACATTTTCAACTGTGTTCCAAGTGATCTGAACACTGTTTGCCGTGAATCTAGGTTTCGATCTGAGACCAGTTCGCGGGTAACCCATGGAGTCGAAATATTGTGTCAACAAAGGCACGAGCATATTCTTTGACTTTGATCGACTCCTGTACTGCAGCAAGATGTACCATGTTGCTGAAACGATCACCATTTACAAGAATACCGTTGTTCCTTTGTTCGTCGTGGGAAATCCGAAGACGAAGTTCATGGATATAGACTGCCATCACCCTGCCGAAATAGGAAGTGGTTGTAACAAAGGACGGGATGAAGCATTAAACTTAACCCGGTGACAAACGTCACAAGCACGTATCTACTTGCGGGCGAAATCATACTGGTGTGGCTAGTAGAAGTCGCGATTTATCGTGAGATAAGTCTTCTCACGTCCACAAGGACCACGTATTAGTGCATCATGGCACTCATACATGATGCGTAAATGCAAATCAGTATGGTTCGGGATCACTACACGAGGTGTGTCGCCAGCAACGGCTGCGTAATACAACAAACCATTGCATGTTGTGTATCGATTTGTTGTGGATCTATACAATTTCGACTATCCATTAAAGGGTTAATGGGATGGATTTCTAAGATAATCCATTAACTCTTTAAGAGCATAATATTCTTGATAAGCTCGTCTAACGTCCTCGAGAAATGTTAACAACGGAACACTTATCATTGCAACAGTAGCCTAATGATTACTGTTCGCTTGCGCAGCCGGCTCAAAATCGGATTGGCGCGAAAGGGCATCAGCGACAACGTTAAGTCGTCCTGGTTCATACTCCACAGAGAAGTTATACTTCGCGAAGAAAGACAACCATCTCGCCATTCTTTGCGAGAGGTGTGGACTTTTTACGACCGTGTGTAAAGACGCATATTCCGTGTATAAGATGAAACGGTCTGTCTCCCAAGAGATTGATCCTAAACTTAGCCAGAGCATATTTCATGGCACGGAGTTCCTTGTCATGCACTAGATAGTTGCGTCAGCTGGTTGAAGCTGACGCGATTGATAACAGACGACACGCTCTGCGCCGTCTGTGTCATATTGCATTAACGTACAGCCGATTGCAAAATCTCTGGCGTCACAGACCACATGTAAAGGTCGGTTTTGGTCAGCAATCGCCAGTATTGGCGATTGCATCAAGCTTTTCTTGATACCCTCGAAGGAACGCTGACAATCAGCGATCCATGCCCACTTTACATTTTTCTTCAACAAAGAAGAAAGATTTACTGTCATTTAGGCACAATTGCGTGAGTACTTTTGCAGGAACGCCGCTAAACCGAGAAACTTTCGAAGTCCCTTTACATCGAATGGCACAGCCCAATCGGTGATCGCCTTGTAATTTTCCAGATTCGGGCGTACACTGTGTTTACCCACAATGCACCCTCGTAGTGGTATTTCGCTTGCAGTGAATATACACTTTTTGAGATTTGCATACAATTTGTGTTTACGCATGAGTGAAAAAACTTTCGGACGTGGGTACGATATACTTCAACATCCGACTTTCCGTTCATGGCTCTGCTATGAACAAAGCCGTCATCAAATTAGCTCGGTGCAAAATCCCGCATTGATCTCAACAGATTAGTTACATATCTGCTAAATGTCGCAGGGGTATTACTAAGTCCCTGTGGCATGACTAGCCAATCCCATAGCATAACGCTTGGGGTGCTTAACTGATGTGAACGAGATATCATATTTAGGTTTAAGGATCTGATAGAATCCATCCATAAGATCCATTAATGAAAAAATACTACTCATTTACATACCATCGATGATTACGTCTTTTCGTGGTATCGGCGTTTGAGCCGGAACCGCTGCAGCGTTTAATGTATTAAATGCATGCACATTCCGCCATTCTCATGTTGCTTTACGCGCACAGAAGGTCGGAGAGCTATGTGGGGAGGTTGATTCCCTCACATGGCCCGCTTTTACTCGATCGGTAAAGAATTTATCGATCGCAAGTACTTGTTCACGAGGCAGTGGCCACTGCTTCATGACACAGTACTTCGAGCCCGGTTTGAGCTCGATCTCATGTCGAGTGCCTTTATCCTTAGGCAACTCGCATGGAACTGCTTCAGGGAATACATCCCTGAATTCTATTAAATCCTCGTATAGAGGATTTCCCTTGAGTGACTCCCAAGATTGAGTACTGTATCTTTCAATCCGAGTCTTCACATCGAGGACACTTTCGTCCATCGATGAGCTGCTGAGAACCCGTTCGTTCTCTGCAAAAATTACCGCTGACCGAATGTCGGTTACGTAATCGTCCTCTGTGACGAGTACGCAGATCTGCTTGATTTTCCCACAATGCAGATCTCTCAAGAACCGCTTAGGTTCTAGGGTTGGTAATTGAGTTATCTCCGAAGTTAACTTCGGAGGCGCATACAGATCAAGAGTAGAAGCGCCTACTCTCGATCC
>NC_090610.1:5360861-5365149 GCF_004359215.1 Bremia lactucae | reverse complement strand
AAAGAATTTATCGATCGCAAGTACTTGTTTACGAGGCAGTGGCCACTGCTTCATGACACAGTACTTCGAGCCCGGTTTGAGCTCGATCTCATGTCGAGTGGCTTTATCCTTAGGCAACTCGCATGGAACTGCTTCAAGGAATACATCCCTGAATTCAACAAATCCTATAAAAAGGGTTTCTCTTCAAAGAATCCAAGAATCGGGACGTAAAGCGCTCCATCCGAGTCTTCTCATCGAGGACACTTTCGTCCATCGATGAGCTGCTAAGAACCCGTCATTCTCAGGAAATACTATTGCCGACTGAATATCGGCCACGTAGTTGTCATCTGTGACAAGTACGCAGATCTTCTTGACTTTCCCACTCCGCAGATCACACAAAAATCGATTCGGTTCAACCTTTGGCAATTGAGTTATTTCCAGAGTTGACTTCGGAGGCGCTATTAGGTCAAGTGTATAAGCGCCTACACCTGATCCGTTGTTTACTAAGACATTTATTGTCTCAATTCCCTCTTTGGATTTTATTTCCAAAGTTACCTGGGAACCTTTGAGCACAGGTTCCCGGGGAATTATTCCCACCGATTCTCGGGAATTTATTCCCCTAAGTTTTACTCGGGAAGTATTATCCCTAACTACCTCTAGATGTGTTGCACATCTACAGCGAGATCCTCTAGATCGACTCTCCAGTCGATCTAGGACTTTCGCACTGTCTCTTATAGACAGGCATTTCAAATTTCATGAATGTTGCTTTCCAAGCAAGCAACCTTGCTTCGTATCACTCAACTTATTGGAGTGATCGAACTTCGACGCTGCCTGTGCTTGTGCACAGCCGTCGGTATCTGACTCCATAGTGTGATGGGTTTCACACTGAGGCCTTGTGCAGTCGTGCAAACGACCGACCGACAAGTGAGGCCATCGTAGGACGTCTACACGCTTAAGTCCCTAGTCGATTGTGGGGCGTCGAACAATTTTATTAGACGTCAATTGCTAGAAGATCGCAGACTAAATTTTATTGAGCGCAATATTCCTCTAACAAGGATGAGAGTGCGCCTAGCACTAGGCGCATTTGTAACAGTAAAGAAACGTGTAGTTGGTGTCCAATACACGTTAAAGGGTAACCATTACGATGACAAATTCATTGTACTTGATCTGGATGACAAATTTGATTTCATCCTTGAAATAGCATGGCTCAGAATGTATGAGACATGTATAGATTGGCAGCATCAAGCCGTGACGATCCCTGTCTCTCGTTCAGCAGGGGCTCATCTGATGAACGTCTTGGAGAGTCCACAAGTGGCAATTTATTTGACACTTATTTTCAGGGTGTTGAGGTTAGTCTCATCCCTTAGGGCAATTACACACAATGTTTGTGTGTGAGGAGCAACATTTGACAAATGGCCTGCAAATTCTTTTGCCGTTGCTGGATTAGTAGGGGGCGCTCCGCTCTTACTGACCCCGACCGTTTTCTTACGATCCGTCTCGCCGTTGCGATTTCGCAACAGCGTCGGATCCGGGCCCTTCGCTGTTTCTAGCAAGAGGTCGGTCTTTTCGCTCAGTGCTTTTAGGCAGTGGCCATTAGGCACTACACTCTTATGCGAAGTGACCCGTCTTTATGACAACGATCACATTTCTGTAATCGTTTGTAACTTGAAGAGCGAGGTTTCTCGCTCTCTACATATTTAGATCCATGGGTTCTGGATCTCCCTTTTCTTGTCGTCTCGGTGTACGATTCGCACCAAAATGGACCAAAGTCTGGTTAAGACTAAAGTCCTCCTGTTCCGCTATAGAGATCGCTTGAGCGACTCTAATTTTAGCCGGAACAGGTGGGTCTTAACAGTGCCGTCTGGAAAACCTTCAATAAACATCGTTACCCGGGTTTGTTCATCTATTGGATGACTAACGATACACCTGACCAGGTATCGTGTATGTTGGGCATAAGCGTGAATGTCACGCTTGCCCTACTTCAAATCCAGGAGCTCGGCTCGAGCCCTGAATTCGGCACGTGGCAGCTCGAATGTTTCTCTGAGCCGGGTCTTAAGACTTCATAGGGCCCAAAGACTAATGGTACTTTATGCTTGAATCCCAAGGTCCAAGATTGGGCACGTCCGGCTAAGTTGGACATGCCAATTTTCACTTTCGTCGCATCATCATTGATACGGCGAGCTTCTTTGGCATTGTCTAATTCGAGGGACCATCTTAAAAAGGAGTCGTCTTCGACCGCCCTAAATTTAGATATTTCTAGTTCTAAGCCTTCGAGTCGACGCGAAAGCATACGGCCCATTAGCAGCATAACATGCTGCTGTCTCAACAGTTTCAACTGTTCAGCATCCTGTTCTCTCAACACCTCTGTGTTACGAACCTTGCTGGTGAAGCAAGGTTACTTTCTCTTAAGCTTCGCCGAGTTCGTCTTATATGAACTCGGTTATAGCCACATGCTTTTGATCTCTGCTCAGAGTAAGCAGCATAGTGCCAACGGCTGGCCTGCCTACGACCAGTCTCATTTGTTCGATCGCTCTCCATTCGAGGTCACTTAATGAGGAAACCTCTCACGGTTGTGTGATAACCTTCTTGAGGAGCTTGGAAGCTCCCTCCTTCCTCATTCAACATGTCCATGTTGGATGGAACGTGCGTGGGCCGTCAAACTGACTGCGAAGTGCTACCAGGTGTATCAGGGCACCACCTTTTACTAGCACTGGTAAGTACTAGTTAACCTTACACTGACCGCAGTGTAGGTAGGGTCCCTCGAACTTCTCCTACAGAAGAGTACAGAGGAAGGTTCAAAGTAGCTAAGGGTCTTTAGCTACTAAAGGTAATTCAAAGGATTAGAATTAGGGAGAAGTGAAACTGTATTAATATAATTATTGTGTCTACGTAACGATCTTCTATATACTGCTGAACTTATTATATTAATATCTAACTAAGCATGGCGCCTCCTTGCGCACCGCACAATCGTATCTTGAAACGATTATCGGGGTGATAGACTTTAATCAACCAATCAAAAGAGCTAGTGTCTTATTGCATCATTCATATCAGATTTGGTATTATTGGAACTATTTAAGTCAAAATTAATAAAGTAATAATTCTGTACTTCTTGCTTATTTCCTCTTATGGGAAATAATACTTATGTAACTGAACATCCCGTTACAGCTCCGAACAAGAGGACTAGTCATTATTTACTTCTAAGATTGCGAGCGAGATGAAGGCACCGTGCAATTGGCTAACGATGCACTTCGACTTAAAACGCGCGTAGTTAAAATTCTTGCAAACCTGCACTGGATTTTTTGTGAGAGAGCGCTGTAGAGGTGAAAGCAAAAGCTGCTGGCAAACTGCCATCCCACGAAACGTTAGAAATCTGCATTAATTCTTTAAGCCATGCAATGAGGTCTCCATTTTTTAGCTAGATTTCACCTGAAAGAGCAACTCATATTCAAACATTCTTGACCTCGACAAGTCTGCAACTTACTCTTAGCTGAACTTTTACAAATAATAACAATGTTGCCAACACTCAGCCTTACACTAATGAACGCCTCGCCAGGTCATTGACGCAGCTCAATACGCGGCTGCATCTAGTGGGAGAAATTTCGTGTGAAAAAAGTGGAAGCTTTCGCCTGGTCCTGAAAGGTGGCCTTGGCAAATACATTTCATATGCGCGCAATTCCAAGCAAGAAGCTGGACATTATATTGAATACTTAACTCAATGATGAATCACTGCTGTTAAGGACCCTCCAGAATAGCGGGACTCGCTGACCGATCACGAGTCGTTGGTAAATCAAGTTCTAACCAACGTGACTGTGGATCAGAGCTTAAAAACACTAACAATCTCTTCACGAAGACCATTACGCCACACGTGACGACACTTATTTTCAGGGTGTTGAGGTTAATCTCATCCCTTAGGGCAATTACGCACAATGTTCGTGTGTGAGGAGCAACATTTGACAAATGGCCTGTAAATTCTTTTGCCGTTGCTGGATCAGTAGGGGGCGCTCCGCTCTTACTGACCCCGACCGTTTTCTTACGATCCGTCTCGCCGTTGCGATTTCGCAACAGCGTCGGATCCGGGCCCTTCGCTGTTTCTAGCAAGAGGTCGGTCTTTTCGCTCAGTGCTTTTAGGCAGTGGCCATTAGGCACTACACTCTTATGCGAAGTGACCCGTCTTTATGACAACGATCACATTTCTGTAATCGTTTGTAACTTGAAGAGCGAGGTTTCTCGCTCTCTACATATTTAGATCCATGGGTTCTGGATCTCCCTTTTCTTGTCGTCTCGGTGTACGATTCGCACCAAAATGGAC
>NC_090610.1:5352608-5357917 GCF_004359215.1 Bremia lactucae | reverse complement strand
TCCCCACATAGCTCTCCGACCTTCTGTGTGCGAAAGGCCACAGGAGGGTGGCGGATAGTGCACGCATTCAATAAACTAAATGCTGCAACGGTACCGGCTTAAACGCCGATACCTAGAAAAGACGTTATCATAGATGGTATGTCTAAGAGTACCATCTTTTCGTCTATGGATCTGATGGATGGATTTTATCAGATCCTTATGCGTGAACGGGACATCCTGTACACAGCAGTGACCACTCCCAGTGGGATGCTCTGGGATTGGCTAATAATGCCACAGGGGTTATTAACGCCCTGCAACATTCAACAGATGCGTAACGTATCTGTTGAGACTGGTCCGAGAATTCGCACCGAGTCATTTTGACGATTTATTCGTCCATAGCCGAGCCATGGACGGAAAGACGGACGTGGAACAAGGCAATTTCGACTGGCCAGTTCTAGTCGATGTCAATGGGCTTGAAAGTTCATTGGAATAGCGGCGTACTTGCACAAGTACTCCCGTTATTATGCCAAGAGGACAGTTCATCTCTCTCGTCTCTCGAAACAAGACGAGAAATGGCTATGGAACGCTGTTTGTCAGCGTTCCTTTAAAGATATCAAGTAAAGCTTGATGCAATCGTCCGTCTTGGCGATTACAGATCAAGACAGACCATTCCATGTGGTCTGTGACGCCAGCGTTTTCGCAATCAGCTGTGCGTTAATGCAATACGATACATATGGCGCGGAGCGCGTCGTCTATTACCAATCGCGTCAGCTGCAACCAGCTGAACGCAATTACCCAGTGCATGACAAGGAACTCCTTGCCATGAAATATTCATTGGCTAAATTTAGGGTCTACCTCCTAGGAGATAGACCGTTTATCGTATATACGGACCATGCGTCATTACGCACGGCCGTAAATAGCCCACACCTCTCGCAAAGAATGGCGAGGTGGCTATCCTTCTTCGCGGAGTATAATTTTTTCGTGGAATATAAACCAGGACGACTTAATGGCATCGCTGATGCGTTATTAACCGACCCGATTTCGAGCCGGCTGCGCATTCCAACAGTGAAAGTGATCTTACTGATGCAACACTCATTTCAAGCGATCCGTCATCAACCTTGTTTGATGACATAAAGAAAGCCTACGCAGAAGAAAAGGACCTTCTGCGTTTAATAGATCATTTGATGAATTCATCCGATAAATATCTTAAGGATTACCGGCTTTATATCGATCGTCATCCGATCAATACAACACGGGTGAAGCCTAGACCTTCATCCCGTGCACCTCTCCAACCTCTTCCACTTTCGGCAGCGTGTTGGCAGTCCGGATCTATGGGCTTCGTCTTCGGATTTCCCGAAGACGATCACAAAAACAATAGAATCCTTGTTTTTGTAGACATATTCAGCAAGATGGTACATCTTGCTGCAGTACCAGAGTCGTCACGGATCTGGGCTGTGCCCTTGTCTTTATGGACATGGTATTCAAACTCTACGGCTTAACCTGTGAAGTGGTCTCGGATGGAGATCCACGGTTTATGGCGGAGTTTTGACAATCTGTGTTTCGGTCTATCGGATCACGGCTGACCATGTCAACTTTTGATCATCAAGAGACAGATGGTCAGACGGAACGCGTTATTCGCTTCCTCGACGAGATCTTTCGAGGTTACGTCCGATCGTATCAGAATTTGGAGCGAGTTTCTATCGATGGTCGAATTCGCTATCAATAATTTGGTGCATCGTCTACAACTCATACACCGTTCTTCGTGAATGGCTTACGCCATCCAAGTATAACCACCCAATTAGAGGGATCCTTTTGTTTAAAGGAGGGGGTGGACTCGCACGAGCACAACTATTTCTGGCTCATGCTCATCAAGCGTCGAATTTACCGACGGCGCGAATGATGTCGGTGTCGAAGCAACTGACATCGAAGCTGAAAAAAAAATCTCATGGCAGTGCGCACAAAACGCACTGAGAAAGACACAACAAATGAGTCAGCAGAGGAATTTTTGCTGACTCGAGTATCAGTAATCCGTTTCGTACAGGATTTTATTGCTAACGCAGTGGTCCGTCAGAAACGGAACGCAGACAAACATCGAAGAGCAAGCTCGAACAGCTAATTAATAGCTTGTCTGGTGAGACTACTCCTGACAATAAACATCCCTTAGTTATTGCGATAAAGCTACATGGCCTTGATCCCAGCGCGAAGAACTTTTGTGCTGAGAAAGAAATTTATCTCGATGCTTTTTTAAGTATCGATGGTTTTGTGGCAACAATAAGCGAGATGTTGTCTTCATTATGAAAGTCTGGAGCGCGTTCATTCGCAATGTCAAAGACATTGGACGCGAAGCCTGGCTTCAAAGCCTTACCGCGATTCGCGTGAAGTTTGAGAGGCAAACGCTAACAGGTGCAAGGTATTAATTGCATCGGTTGTCACGTGAGGCAGGACTTCCATGCCTCTAAGCCCGTCCGTTGGATCAGAAGGTCCATCGGAAAATACGCGCCCCTAGCGCTTGTAAAGCGCTTGTAAAACGTCATCCGCATTGCGCATCTCGATAGAGATGCGAGCCTTTCTCCAGGGCGAAGAAATGGAATAGACATTCCCTTTTTCACGGTTCGTGTTGTCGATCTAACAATGATCCGTCCTCAGAAGAGACCGCGTACTGATGGTACGGGCGGAGCCGACCAAAGCAAAACGTAGGATGCGTTCGCATCGTACGTGGTAATTCTATTTGTACGCATTGCCTCTGCGATGTAGTACACGGAAAGGCCCAATGGACCTGAATAGTATTCTACTGATACACACGTTAGTGACTACACGCTTCAGTAAGTTTACGTAGTGAGTAGTACTAGGTCATTCTTTGTAAATGAAAGAACGTGCACCCGCAACATGTAGTGTTGCGCGAGTGGAAGATACTACGGCAGACATTCCGTCTGCCGCAAGAGATAATAGTTTGTCACCCGCGGCTGCATGAACTGCAGCCGAAGGCGCAGCACTATCGACACCCTGCATTAGTTGATTCTCATGATACAAAATTTAATAATGGTTCTGACCAATCAACATCGTTTTTTAATAAAATGGTCTTATAGTGACCAATCTACCCAATGACAGTCATAGTGATTGTCGTTTAAGGGAGGGGTGATGATGTAACGGGGTGTATCGTTACATGTAATTAACACTTAAAGGTTGGTAATTAACATATTATTTAAAAGGTAGATAACATTGAAGAATATTACTATATGTAGTAATGCTCAGAAATCTTATCCATAAATAGGTATATACCAGTAAATCTATTTATTTCGCAGACTAATCAGCTGAAGAGGTAATCAAATAGAGTTACGGATAAGATAAAGATAAGAATTCAATTACATGTTAAGTATTAGATTATAATTAAGTTAGCACTTACAAGACAGAAAGAGAGACACTTGGTTATATTAATACAGTTTTCATTAAACCCTCTTTAAGCTAGTTACCTTAAAGAGAAGTCTTCCTCTGCACGTACTAGTGTACGTGAATTAACGTGAGGCGCCACTCGCAACTGAAGCAGTGTGAAGTGGACTTGTACTGAAGCAGTACAAGTTAGATGTGCCCCGTTACAGAAAATCCTCCACTGTCAGGTAAGCCAGATAAAAACCATTATTCAACACAATCAAATCGGTGACAGCGGCAACGACACGGATGCCGATTTACAGCACCGCGCGCCCATTTGTGCTTTAAGCTGCATAATGATTGGCCACAGGAGCATAGAGATAGACAGTAGATACCAACAGGTAGTAAACACCGGGTAGCAATCGTAGCATCTTGCACGAGTGTTCTTGGTGCATCAAGAACGCATGGTGAAACTGACTAGTTAGAAGAGCAACTTATTCGCCTTGTGGCAAGCAAGTATCAAGGAAAAGTTCGCTAGAGGTTTGCTAGTAATTGCGCTTGAAGGACGTTTGGGATACATAAGCTGTGGACCGCATCTGCCACATCGCAGGTATTGAAGGTGTTGCATCTCGAAAGTACTTCGCCACGTCGCCTGTTGGGAACATTAAGTAGCTTTTCCGATACATTATGACCTGCTGTGCCTGCAGGTTAGGAAGGAAAGGCGAAGACGTATACCTTGGTCGCACGTATAGTGGACGGGGTCGGGATTTTAGTCTGATCGAGAGAGACGACGATGGGGACATAACACGCTAAAATAGTATTCGTGGGCTTAAAGGTGCTTCCGTCATGACGAATCGCGGCTTTACGCAGGTTGAGGATGGGCAACGTAAAGTTACAGCAACATACCACAGAAAAATTTGTTATATGACACAAGAGATTACCTTCTTTCTTAAGCATATATTTACGGAAAAAGGGTTTTATTAAAAGCACACTAAGTCGAACACATTGCTACTGTCGGAATCGGGATGTTAAGAATATATATATTTTTCGTCAAACGAATTGGCGCAACCGCTTCGATGATACGGACAGCAAGTATCATAAGGTCTCGTGTCCTCATTAGCAATTTGGGCGGGACACAAGACGTGTCGAGAGTGCAAGGTTCGCCGGGGAAACAATGTGCATCAAAATCTTCGTTTTGAGGTGACGCAAAGAGGCTTAGGAAAAACTTCATCTTAACTTGTTGCTACTTATATGGATATATATGGTAGGGAGAAAATTCGCGAATATGAAAAGCAATGTCGAAGGACACCCTTACCTGCAACGGGGCACTACGACTTGTACTGCTTCAGTACAAGTCGTAGTGCCCCGTTACACCTGGTAGCACTATGTAGTCCATCCAAGGACCACATTTCCCACATCTAACATGGACATGGTAAATGATAGTGGGAATACGCATCACGTTTCCCCTGAAAGCTACTCCTTTCTAAGTGATATAGAAAGGAGTGCGGTTGAGCGAATGAGTTTGACCGTAGAAAACGATGCAATTTTGGCAATGCTGTCCAACTTTGACAGAGATGCCCTCCATTCAACTATCGCCAAGATCATACAACATGAACTTGACGAGATGAAGGAAAAAGTAGCCTTGCTGAATCAGCAAGGCTCTCAACAGGCAGTACTGTTGAGGTTACAACAGGTACAGACACCTGTACGTGGGATGTCGCAAACGCGTCGTCCCGAAACTTTAAAGATGGACATCTCTACGTATAGGGGAGTCGAAGAAGACTCCCTCTTGAGATGGTTTGTCGAGTAAGACGATGCCATAAGGGCACGTCACATCATCGACGAGCAAATGCAAATTGCATTCGCTCAATCAAATCTGACAGGTCGTGCCAAAACTTGGGCATTGAGCCTCAAGTTGCGCGACGTATACGTCTTTGGGTCGCTAGAGGTTTTTAAAACCCGAC
>NC_090610.1:5332476-5348792 GCF_004359215.1 Bremia lactucae | reverse complement strand
AAAAAAATAGCGCATTACTTAATGTCCTCAATATATCCAGTAGTATCTAAAAAATGAATTCATCAATTATCCATTTCGTGTCGCGACAAGGCTTCAGCACCATGAGCACATGCGCTGCCACGACGCACACAGGCCGCTGTACGTCCCCCGCAATTGCCGCAAGTGGCCACTGTTCGCATCATGCTCGTCTCGCTCGCGTCATGGCTCTCGTCCCAAAATCCAAACCACCAACACTCGTAACATCGTCCTCGAGCGTCTCGTCCGTAGACATTCCGTTGTCTTCCCCCACACCTTCGCCGTCATCATTAGATCCGCCGTCTTTTAACAGTACTCCGTCCCGACAGCATCGTTTTGAGTTATTACCAGGGGAAACCGAACAACACGCGATTACATGTGCCTTTATCTTCCCCGACGCTTTGTCGCTCCCTCAGATCCCCGGAACGCTCTACATCACGTCGTTCCGACTTCGTTTTGAACCCCAGAGCTCTTCTCTCCGTGGTAATGGTAACTTTCATCGATTACTCGACACAGCATTGATAGGGTTACCCCGCGCCGCTGTAGCCAAGCTCTCGTACCCTCCTACAACCGTCGCGACACCTCGATCTCTAAATGGCTACACAACGACAACCCCAACACGAATTGTATTAAAATTCAAAGACTTACAATCCTGGACTCTCGGAGGCGACGTCACGCGATTACTTCCAGTATTAAATCGATATGTTTTTATTAAATCTCCGATGCATTTATTTGCTTTTACAGGGATCGGACCTACAAACGATGATCTCCAAGGCCATACCCTCTATAACCTCGAAGCTGATTTCGCCCGCATGGGTGTAGCCCTTCGAGACCCAAGTAGTGCCTTCCGTGTTACGGAGGTCAATACAAACTTCACCATGTGTCCAACGTACCCTCGTCACCTCGTCGTACCAGCTGCTGCCAGTGATTCCGAAGTCGAAGCTGTTGCGTCGTATCGTTCTAAAGGAAGACTTCCAATCTGTAGCTACGTCCATGCTCGAAACGGTGCGGCTTTATGGCGCTGTGCTCAGCCTCAACGCGGAATCTTGCACGCTCAAAGCTCAGCTGATGAACAGTATTTACTCCACATTGCGCGTGCTTCGAACAACGCAATTGCTGCGTCACCAACACGTCGGATCTGGATCGCCGATTGTCGACCGGAATTGAATGCAAGAGTGAACAATTTCACGGGAGGTGGCACGGAGAGTGGCAATTTAGCGCATGCACGTGTGACGTTTTTAAACATTGGCAACATCCACGCAATGCGTGAAAGTCTTGAAGCAGTGCGTGGACTTGGAGGCTTTTTGGCATCGACGCTTCATACCCAAGCTATGGATTTCGCTTGGAGCTCTCGTGTTGACGATACCAAGTGGCTCTCCCATGTCCGACGCGTTCTAAGTGGCGCACTTGAAGTCGCTCGAGCAGTCGAAGCCAAAGCAACGACCGTTGTTGTCCATTGTAGTGATGGATGGGATCGAACTGCTCAACTCTGTGGTCTTGCACAGCTTCTTATTGATGCACACTATCGAACACGACGGGGGTTTCTTGAAGTTGTCGAGAAAGAATGGGTCCGAGCGGGTCACAAGTTTCAAGAACGTGTCGCTCCAGGCATTGATGAAGACGATGACGATCAACAAGCGCCAATTTTCTTGCAATTTCTAGATTGTGTGTGGCAACTCGTACGTGTGTATCCTACGTACTTTGAATTCAATGCACGAATGCTCGAAACAATGGCCGACGCGCTGTTTTCAGGACAGTATGGCACGTTTCTAGGCAATTGTGAGCGCGAACGTGCAGCTTGGAGCGTACGCGAGCGAACCCCGTCGCTCTATACTTGTTTGCTGCAAGACGATCGGTTTGTAAACCCTTTTTTTCGTGCGAGTAGCACACAAGCACTTGTGCCGTATGCACCAGCTATTCTACGGCAAGTTACGCTCTGGACATCGTATTACTTTCGTGGAGCGCCATTTTCTGCGATACCTACAGGGAATCCAACGCCCCCTTTGTATGCTGATGTTTATGAAGACGGTGGTTCACGAGATGGTCAAGAAGATATGGAAAATGCCATGACGGCTGCCTTACGTCGGATTCAAGAGCTTGAAGACGCTTTACGAGCAGCCACGTCGTCGCCTTCGTCGCCGCGATTAGCACCAATGTCGTATCCGCCATTGTATGCAAAAGGTCAAATGTTATCTAGTTCGATGAATGACTCGAATCGGTCGAATACTTTTCAAGACGATAGCGCAACGAGTAATACCATGCATGCAGCATGCATGCCACTAGCAGCTTCGATTCAAGCACTTGCACCCGCTGCGACGTGGACTTGTAGCGTCTGTACGAAAACAAACGTTGCCGAAGTCTTGCAATGCATCGTGTGTGGTCGTGCCCCGCGGTAGTAAAGAATTTTGAAACACGACCGCAATTCGTCGACTTGTTAAATCGCTCTTTTTAAGAGGTTAATCGTATTGTGGTTTTCTCGTTTGCATTCGTTGGACACAATCCTGAAGCACGTAATGGACTTTATCAGGGAAATGATCGTCGAGCATCGTTCGTCCGATACGAATGCGACTAAATTGTCCAGCTGCCGCCCAAGCAAACCGATATTTTGTTCGTGCAGTACAACACATGCCACCGCCTCCAAATCGACAGCAAACCCAGCATCCCGCCGCCCTTTTCGCTTGAACGACTCGTTTTAAATGAACAACTCGTCCAGGGATGGTTAATTCATGTATCGGTTCGGATTCTTGAATCCGTTTGAGCATTGTGCGGTAGTTTAAAAGATGTGCAACAAATGGCGAATGACCGTCTACATTCGCATCCATAGCCGAGTGATTCGCAGTATTTTGATGCAATAAATCGTCGGGATGACGCCAGGAGAGTACTTGACGTAAAATTGCCGTCTTGTTCACTTTACTGCGGCCAATTAAATCCAATACATGGTCTCGTAATGCTTCTGCTGACGTAAGGGACGAGCGCGCGATAATGTCATCGCCCACGACGACTGAGTTTGTAAACAAGGCACATCGTGACGCTAAGCCTCGGGACATGGTGCATCCAGGAGGACTGAATGCAAAGCATCGAACACGAGGGTACTTGGATCGCATGAGGACGGCTAATAAACACGCAGCGCCAGCTCCTAGTGAGTGACCAGTAATGACAAGACCGTAGTGTCGGTACATTCCACGCTCACACTCTTGAACATGGTGCGTTGCAATTGCTGTCATCGAGTTGTGATCAAAGAGCATGTCTAAGATCCCAAGACGATTGAGCTCTAGATAAATAGCTTCGGCACACGTGAGAAAGCCTTGATGAGCAAACTCGCCGACTCCGTCACAATGCCAGCGACGAGCGACGTCATCCATTGACATGCCGTACGCCATGACATCCGTGAGACAATCTTCTAACGACAACGTCCCACGAATTGCTATGACCACGTCTTGTTGTTTGTGATCGAGCATGACTGCAAATGCCGGTTGATAGACAGAGTTTTGAAAACTTGCATACACAATATCATCGCGATGAAGCTTCGTTTCAAGTTGCAAAGCTGTTTGACTCAAATGAAACCAATTGTCTCCATGTACGTACGAAACATGACGACGAAGACACGAAAAGGCTAAACGAAACGTGCCACTCCATGGATGGGACCACACGTACAACATCCAGCCATAAATTCCAATCGCATATTTTGAATAATGCGCCATTTCTTGGAGTTTTTCAATCAATTCAACGTCACGAAGATGAGGATCGGCTGGATGGTAGTAGAATGTTTTATTCGCGTGTTGAAATCGTGCATCTGCGTCGTTCGAAGACGGCACGTCGATCGATACGACGTGGCTGGATTGGTCGATATTCGACGTATTTACGATACCGGTATTGATCGTTACCGCGTCATGTAATGTTTTCGGTTTGCTTGCACTTGCTTGGAACGATGCGCGATGTTTCTTGGATTCTTCTTCTTCGTCATGAAGTGATGTCGCCAAAACTTCTTGGTGTTCTTCATACGCTTGAACCGCTGCTAGCAAGATAAATCCGGCAACAATGTCGGAGATCACCAGATCTGGATTCCCATAAAACAGTCGTGAAAACACCTTGGCGACGACCGACATACTGTCGTGACGAGTCCCCGCGCCTCCAAACAAATTGCACGTGAAACAACGAATACACATGCAACAGCGCGTGCACCGCTGATGCCATAGTTGCTGGCTATGCGGCACATAGATCGTGGAGGCAGACCCTTCTCGACTCAATTCTACAATAGATAGACATCAAATTAGCGATTCGTATCACCGCGGTCTTTTGGCGGCCGCGACGTACCGTCTAATAAAGACTGACGTTCAGACACACAAACGTTACCAAAAGGATCATCCGATGCACTTGCGGGAAGACCTTTGTCAAAATCAATTGCTTCAGGAAGCTGCACTTCACCCAGCATACAAAGTCCAAGACAAGTGGTAAAAATCACTTCAGCGACGAGAAACCCACCGACGGCCTAATCAATTCAAGTTAAAAAAAATATTGGAATTTTTCTAATTCGTTTTTTTTTTCAAGTTTAGAAAGTAACGTACCAGTACAAACCGCGCATCAGGGTTACACATGTCCCGAGAGTACCAGGACCAGATACCTGCGATACCGTAACCCATGAGGAGAATGGACCACAGGGTGTGCACTTGCAGCATCTTGGGCATGAGAACGCGACGCTCGTGGTTTACAATCGTTCCTTTCGCAGAAACGTGCATAATCATGAGGTAGATGCAGCCACGAAAGAAAAACAGCGGCGCTGCCCCCAGCATGTACCAGAACGGCAGCCCTCTGTCATTGAGCGATGTGCTCGAGCATCCTCGCCAAAGACACGAAAAGAGAATGCACACAAGCGTTAGAGGGAGCTGATGGAGAAAGAGGAGTAGCGCTGGGAAGAACAAGTCGTCGCTGCCGACCACACGACTGCGGCGTCCGAACACCTCAAGTGCAGGCATCGAAAGCTCTATTTTTATCGATTTGAGCCAATGACATCCGCTTCAAGGATCTCTAAATTTGACAGGTTACATCTTTATCATGCAATGTAAATATTCTTTTAAAAATGCCTTAATTACCAATAAATATAGGAGAATTATGAAGACACCCCCCGCCCCGCTGGATTTATCAAATAAAACACTGACATCAAATAGAAAGGAAAATTATGGGACACCCTCCGTTGATATATATTTGTACTTGATAAATTACAAGTTGCATTTGCGATGCAGCGAAAGATTATGACGAAATGTATGCTGTATTTTCTATTAGTCTTGGCGCTATAGCAGCCACAGTAATATGAAACGAAGTGCTTCGCATCGATGAAGGCTGAGCAGCGTTCGTGATGCCAAAAATTATCATAAATCTACGGCTAAAGAAAACAATCTCAATTAAATTATTAATTGTTTTCCCTGTTTTCCCCACTCGTGAAACATTTAATTTTTATATTTTTTGGCTCCTGTAAAAAAAAAAAAAAGTTCCCTTGCTGGGTTGTATATTTGTAATCTTTGCCATAAATCAGATACACAAAGGCCAGAATAAAATAGACGAGCTTTCTTCCATAAGTAATTTTTGCTAATACACATTATCCTCGGCAAAGTATTTATCTTCAGCGTCGCGATTGATTTCATCGTAATCATCGAGACTTTCATCGGCATCGATCGCTTCATAACTAACGTAGCAACTATCGTTTCCAGCAAGAAAATTTAAGCTCATGATATCAATCAGCTGCTGACGCCGTTCATCGACTGATAACAACGTCGTGTCCTCTTCCTCTTCTTCTTCAACAATGTCATCTTCGTACAGCTTCTCGATTCGCTTCTGCTCCTGTCTTTCATTCACCGCATTAAACGACTCCCACATTTTTTGCTCCTTCAATCGCCTCACCTCCATCTCTTTGCGTTGACAAGTGTCTAGCAAAAAGGAGGAAAATTGCTGACCTTCCCTTTCCATCGCTGAAGTCGTATCCTCGTGAAGACCTAAATATTGTCCTAAATAAAAGTGGAATAATGCTGGATTGCGTTGTTGCATCATTCTATCCGAGAAGTAATGGTCGTCTTCTGTTGTAGATTTTAGCAGCTGCTTTAGTCGCCGATAGCGTCGGTTTTTCACGACCACACTGCTTCCTTTATGGATAGTAAGGCTTCGAGCCCCATGCAAACCTCCTTCTTGAGTAACTGTTTCTAGATTTTGACCAGAAGGTAATTTTAATGACGCCATGTACGTGTCCAAGGGATCCATTTCGTCAGTAAATCTGACAATATTAACGCAGACAATGCATTTACAAAACAGAATTTCTGAAGCCATTTAATTCATTAAGATTTTATAGGAGCGTGATAAATAATATTAATCATTTTTAAGTGGCAGAGATTCATTTATTTAATAATATTTAGTTTGGTTTCACACGAGCTATTTGGTTCTTTAATTATAGGTATTTCTAGAAAGGCCGCGGCTGCGGCCACAGACAAAAGTACTAGGGCCACAGAATATAGTAAACGTACGACACGCTTAATTATAATTGTTTTGAATTTCTAATCAGGTACCTGACAATACAAATCGCGATTTTTTTATTTCTATCGACCGATTTTTTTATTTCTATTGACCCCCAATATTTTTAACTTTAAAAACCCCTAATACAATATTTTTTTAGATATAAATAATGATGAGGATAGCTAACTTCTTTTTTCTAAATCTTTTCATGAATCAGATGGATTGGTGTTTGTTGATGATGTTCAGGAGGGTCCGGCTGCTGAAAGAGATTGATTTCAGGCTTGAACATTTGCAGGGCACGCTGCGAAAGTACGTCGATGTCCTGTTTGATGGCAAGCACTGCATGTTGGCACCTTCCTCCTCTTTGAAGTTATCCCCTCTCTTTTTTCAAAATGTGACGGGTCTCGTTGCGTAGAGGTGTTGTTGCTTGTGCTAGGCCTCCCTTTTGTTCGCGCAACTCCGGCTCGTCTAGAACCTGTGGTGTCTGCTAATTTAAAGTGCGTTAGCAATTGAAAGCACCCATAGAAACAACAAAGAATAACAAATCAATAATAATTAAAAAATACCTGCAATAAATCTGTCAGTTCGTTCACTACTGCCTCTTTCTGGTGTTGAGGGAGGTTTTGAAAGTTTTCATGAACTCTTTCAAGTAAGGCTGGTAAAACATAGTCAGGTTGGTCAACAACAGGAGACGTGGTGGAGGAAGTTGATGGAGGTACCAATGACCATCTATATCATTCAATTCAAGTCTCCTCTCATTTTCAATGATCAGCCGCAACCGGTGCTCACAAGGTATCCCCCAGACAGTAGTAAAAGTGAAGGTGCATGGATTTGGACGATCTGCCAATGGACGTCGAGCCTTTTCCAGCTGTAAATACAAATATTTAGTCAATAAATGATTGAAGTGACGCTGCAGGCAAAATACCACTAAATATTTCAATCTTATCTCTTCAAATACTTTCCGAAGGGCATAATAGGAGATCATTCTATTGACATCTTGGAAAATGTTTCCACGTGGGGTAGGCTGTCCAAAAGGTAAGATCTTCATTTGCTGCTTGGCTAGTCCTGTGGTATATTCAATTTGGAAGCTTTCAATCGATTGAATTATCCGCTCACAGTATCGAAGAAGATATTCCATGCTGCTTGTGATCAATTCTTTTACGATATTGTGGGCTTCCTCTCCGCGGGAGGTGACGGTGTGACCGAAATGCCGTATCGAATTTGTCCACGCCCGAACAAACTTCTCCTTGTGCGGATTGATCCATGTCGTTGACAAATATTCAATAAAATTCGTGTGGTTTTCATTCCAACTGCTCCGGAATGCTTCCCAGTTTTCCTCGAATTCATTTCTTGTATTCGAATAGGCGACCTGTACAAAAATAATAATTAAAGCGAGAAAAAATAGAATGTGAATGAACATCCCAATGGCAAGCAGAAAAAAAGGGAAAAAGGAGTTGATACGTTACCATTCTCCATCCTTTTGAGAACGCTTTCCGCTGTTCGTCATCTTCCCCAGCAAAATAAGGTTTATATTTGGCAACAACTTTTTTCAATGTGCCACATTCAGAGTATGATGGAAGCTGCGGGAAAAGTGCTTTGTAATGCACTCGTTAGCGCAAGCTCTCGGTCAATCACAAAAACTTTTGAAGGTGATCATCATGGAACAATCGTCGGATAAATTTTATTGCGATAATGTACGAGTTGGCATCCTTGCTTTTCATGAAAACAAAGGTGGCAGAGAAGGTCGAATAAAGATTGGTGTTTCTAACAACGTGTAGCAAAGGAAATTGTGTTTGGCTGGTTTTGTATGTGCAATCCAGCAAAAGCACATCGCAGTAGTTCCGAACAAACTCCGCGTTTTTTGGATGCGCAAAAAAGAGATTGGTGATGTGCCCCGAGGCGTCCTTCTCGATGTCTATTTCAAATCCGTAATCCAAAATTTTTTGGTACAGCGTATGCATCGGGGTTCGTCCATCAAGCTTTTCTATGGCAGTTTTTTGCTTGATATTCCAAAGTTTCCGTTTGGTGATCTCCAATGGCACATCTTGCTCCCTTAAAATGGTCTGGACATGTCGGGCTCTCAAACCAGACTAAAAGAGACCGGCGATTTCCTCTCTTAAGCCTCCGAGATTCGAGTATGCACTGGATGGGCAGTCGACGATGTGGAGGAGTCGTGGTTGTGTTCATTGCAAGTGACAAAAAGGACCAGGTGCTGTCTGTAAGGAAGGTAGAGATTGTTGATTCATTGATTTCTTCAGTAAATTTACTCAATTTTTTTTTGCATAGCTTACTTTTGCTTCTGACCCAACTCCTTTGAAAGGGCAGTCAATGAGGGCACTGCCTTTTGCCATTCGACTTCTTGTTTCTTGGAAAAGTCTGTGACGATTTCGGTCTAAACCTCCACGATCACATTTACAGTGAACAACTTGTCTGCCATCTTTTTGCTTGTAAGAGGATTTGTTGACAATTCCATAGCCCTTTGCAGCCGCCATCTTATTGATATGTTCTTCCATGCCCTTCCGCTCATTGAACTGTCTATTTTCTGCTCAGCGTCCATTGAATATTAATAGTCGTTAGTGCGGTGAAAAGCGGTGAAATCAGATAAATCAGAGAAAATAGCAGATTAAGTGAGAATCGGCACAGTCAGGCAGAGTATTAAAAGATTTATCAGACACAGTCAAGAATGTTCTCTATAAAGCTAAGGGAGCGAGAGAGAGCGAGAGAGAAAGCGAGAGAAGCACGGCAAAAACACACGTCACGGAAGCTCATGCTAGCAACGCTGAAGTCGGATAGTCACAGAAAATCGGTCATAGAATTGAAAAAGTCGCGATATGTATTGTTAGGATACCTGCTTTTGAAATTTAAGCCAATCATAATGTAGCATGTTGTAAGTTTACTTTATGTCTGTGGCCCTAGTGCTTTTGTCTGTGGCCGTAGTAGTTATGTCTGTGGCCATAGTCGCGGCCTTCTAGAGATCCTTTTTTACAACAAGATTTAATAAAAGGTGCTATTTTAGGTTTTGTGTTAGCTGAACAATTGCTTTATTTTGTTTAACAAGGTATGTAAAGTGTTACTTTCTCTCTATTGATTAATTACTAAGTGGTAGGAGGATAAATGGAAAGTGAGATATATTAATGTGATAGACAAAGTCCTGGTTCTCAACTTCTTCCTTGTGTGCTCTCTTAACACTCTCGTTACATCCAGCTGTGTCTATTCTTATACATATGTACGGGTAAGATTAAGGCTTAATACCACATCTTATGAGCTGGGGATCTTGCTGACGCCTTTACTCCTTGTAAACTACTGCTTATCAAACATCTGATTGTCAATCATTATAACGTTAGATGACGTTACCAATTATCATCTAGAATTTGTTGCAGATTAACACTCCCCCTTTAAGGTGCATGACCTACAAGACCACACATTCTGATGAGCATTACAATCTATGGCGTAGGTAGCACCTTGGTAAGAAGTCAGTTTCGTGAGACTTTGATGGAATACGTTGAATATTGATGTATCACGTGTTATGTGATCTCGAATGAAGTGCAGCCGTAGGTCAATGTGTTTTGCTCTTGATACAGCACATTCATTTGTAGCGATCGATATATTGCAGCCATATTGTCCGCGTAGATAATTGAGGGCGGTGATGGCTGAAACCCAATTTCATCAAGTTGTTGCCGCAGCCTAATTATTTCTTGTACAGCTAGTGCCAAGGTCCTGTAATCTGCTTCCGCTGTTGACAGCGCGACGGCCGATTGTTTCTTCGACTTAAAAATTACGGAACCTCCACCGATCTTAATTAATACACCAGAGGTTGAGCGACGTGATACTGTGTTCCCCCAGTTGGCGTCACTGAAGCCAATAATTGTATCCATTGCTTGGTTCGTTCGTTTGTATCGTAGTCCCAGTAATATTGTACCTTTACATAGCGAAGTACTTAAATGCCTGCTTTCCAGTGAGAATCACATGAATTATTAAGATACTGTGACAGGATGCTGGTCGAGATGCAAATATCCGGTCGAGTGCCATTTGCAGCGTAAAGTAGTGATCCAATAAGCTCTTGATATGGGTGGGTCGGCTTTGTCACTCCATTAGTGTTACGAAAGAAGGTCTAAACCGGAACATACGGAGTCTTTACTGCATGTGAATCTCTCAAACCAAAGGTGTTTACTTATTCAGGTATGCTGTTTCAATGTCGAATCGTCTGATAACGTGACCGAGCTGACAGCACATTGAGAAATAAATTCGAATTACTGCTACACTAGCAACTGGAGCGTACATTTCAGTGTAATCACTTCAATAAGTCTGCAGAAAACCTAGTGCAACAATACGGTCCTTTAATGTCGTAGTTCTACCTTTTTAACTGTGCTTCTGTGTCCCATGACATCAGTGTTAACTACATCTAGTAAATATTTCGTCTTTACATGGCTTCCGCTTTGGTGAGAAGATGTTCTTATAGTCAATCCGGCACGGGCACACCTATCACAAAAATCGTCATCGAGCTTTATCGAAGGAATTATGAGAACCCATCTACTGCTTTAGCAGTGGTTTGCATCCGGGACGGGGGTATGACCAAGTCGAGCATGCTATATATCGATGTTCGTGCACGGTATGGTTGAAAAGGCCACTCGCGCAAATTTTAAATCATATTTTTCTGAAATCATGTACTTAACGTATAATCGACCCTTGTCTTTAGCACTCGTTAAAAACTTGTCGCCATATGTAATAACACATTCATTGACGTCGAATCGAGTTTAACACCTTTTGCTGGCAATGTTAGTACCGATAAAATTTTCGATTGATGCCCGGTATGAAACGGACTTTGGTCAATCGCATTGACCTTCTTTGATTCAGTGCAAATTTCATTTGGCCTTTTCCAATCGCAGGAAGTCGCTCACCGTTTGTGACTGTGATCAACTGAGATTTCGATAACTATTCGAAGGGCACGAAGTGGTTCTTGTCACTAGTCATGTGAGACAAAGCGCCACTATCTAGCAGCCATGACGATTCGTCACTTCTTCAGCAGAAAATAGGAACTTATCTTCACCACATCTGTCTACGTTATTTGAACAGTCAATCTTTTGTGTCCTTGCTTTCCAAACAAACGGCACTTTCCGCGAAAGTTATTAGAATTTTGGTCTCTTTGGAAACTGTGTACAGAGCGGGTGTTCTGTCAACCGCGACCACTATGATTGACTTGTTGATGACCTCAACGACCACGACCTCTGTTGATTCCTCTTTTATGTCGATTGTTACGTCCTCCTTTTTACTGGTTATGTCCCGACGCCTGAAAAATGCCGTTCCTAATTTTTCTCGCTTCAGCAATGTGTTGTATTCTCGGCGCAACATCTCTTTCGCTTCAAGTAGCGATATGTTGCCACGAGCTTCGATGATCTTCACCATGCTGTCATACTCTTGAGGTAAACTACCAAGGAAGATAACAGTCCTCTCGTCCTCAGCAATTGATTCTCCTACTGCAGTTAATCTTAGGCATATATCATCAAACGCCATCAGATGGTCCCTAGGGCTTGTACCACCTGGCATACCGAATTCATGCATCTCTTTTCTTAATTGCAACTGGTTGTGCGGAATCTGCTTCAAAAAAAGATTCGCGAAGATCTCTATGCCTGAGCCGTTGAGTAGTTCCACGGATCATCGTCTGGTAATTCGGTTGACAAGCACACCAAATGCCTGCAAGTCCATGGCTTTCCATTGGGGATATTTTTGTTCCGCACCTTGCTCAAATTTAGGGTCTAGATGACCTAGCAACTTCTTACGCGCCAGTGCCATCCAGGCACCAAAACCCCACAAAAAGCAATTGTCATCGCATAGGATGTCGCTCTGATTGTGCGATTTTTGGGCTCATAACCTGTTGATTAATTACTAGGTGTAAGCAGGATAAATAAATAGTGCTACATATTAATGTAATTGACAAAGTTTTGGTTCTCGACTTCTTCCTTGTGTGTTTCTTATCAGTTACATCCGGTCATGTCTGTTCTTATCGACATATGCACGGGTAAGATCAATGCTTAATACCACATCCTATGAGCTTGGGATCTTGCTGCAACCTTTACTCCTTGTAAACTACTGCTTATCAAACGCTTGATTGTCAATCATTATAACGTCAATGCAATACTGTCGAGCTGCTAGAGTTTCAGTACCTAAAATGTGCAGACACATCTAGTATAAATGATAGCGACACGCGCTACTTTGCCCACGTTTGAAAGGGTGGATCAGCCGGATATTATTATAGTCAAGAAATGAGATGTCACGCTGTTTATAATATATAATCCGGAAAAGGCTACTATTTGTAAATAGCAAAATTCAATTTCTGACCGCTAAATATTGGGTATAAAATGACAACTCCATGCAAACAGCCGAAGAAAGAGAAATTTCAGCTCGTTTGTTTCGTCATGTATAAAATTAAAGGCAGCCAATTCTGCGAATTATTATAAAACAGCCAACAAGGTGGGCTTCAGAAATGTACACTTGCTGTATTTAATTAAAACAATGCTACTACGAATTTTTAATGTCTTGGAATATATCCTTTATCAAAAGTTTCGACGAATTCAGGGAATGATAGACAAAATTGAAATGATGAACATAACTGTTTGTCTGTTCTTACAAAAAGGTCGCTTATCCGCGCAGATGGTGGAGCTTTAATGTGTTAATGTGACAGGGTGTCCCGATACATAAGTATTATTTTCTATGAAATGAATAATGAATATTTTTTTCTATGATAGAAAAAAATACAGAGGTACAGAATTATTTTCTTTATTAATTTTGACTTAAAAAGTTCCAAAATTACCAAATTTGGTATATATTGATGCAATAAAACATTAGCTCTATTGATTGGTCCCGCCAATTGCTTAAAGACACGATTGTTCGGTGCTCAAGTGTCTATAATGGTTCTGACATAGAGGATTCTGTGCCTATAGCTCCGCCGACGACACGTGAACGTGCTCAGTCGGAGTCACAGCCAGTCGCTTCGAACGTGGCTTTGTGACAAGTGGCATATCACTTATGCCCCCTCCATCTAGCTGGCCTCGTTTAAATGGTCCAAGAGCGTCGCTTCTAGAGCGCGCTATTCCAGATGTCATACTAGCGAAGAGGCCTAGACTGGTACTCCATTTCATAGGCAGTCACGAAGCCGGGCACATCAACGTAGGGAATCGATTGGTTCCCACGAGTCGAAACTCTTCGGGTAACCTTTCCATTGGACGAGGATCTGATACCCTTGCCTCACGGAGCGGTGGGCAAGCAACCTTCCAACAAGGAAGCGTTGGTTCCCACCCGCATCCATCAGTGCAGGCGACGCCCGATAGGAGTGGCGATCTCGCCCACCTACTCGCGGCTGTCTTACCTTCGTCCGTTCAGTCGCAGGCGTTAAGAGCTGCTGAACCACGTATTGTTGATCTCGAAAGGCAAGTTCTGCGTATTTATTTTACTATGTATTCTTATTTATAATCTCGTATCTTAATGATGTCCGAGCGAAGGCGCGTCAGAGTTATGAACGCCTGAAGACTCGCTTGGACCTTCTGGACAAGTTGACGCTGAGGGACTCCCATTATGTGCGTGGTATCCTTCGCTCTCCGAGTCCGTTTCGTAGTGGGAGATGTCGATCGGCTGAAACTTTTTCACCTTCTCCGTCCCTCTCACCCGAATGACGCTCGACTCACCGTCGGCGTCATCATCCGTCTCTTTAGACGGATGGGGGTATGTGACCTCATTTGGGTCTACATACCGTTTAAGACGACCCACATGAAATACGGGTTGATTCTTAATATACGAAGGGTGATGCTATAATTTAGGTTTCCAACCTCTTTTACCACCGTAAAGCCCAATGAAACGTGGCAACAATTTCGTAGTACCTCCAGGTAGTACAGAAATTGCATTTTGTATAGGTAAAGTAGCTGAAATTAACGGTAATTTTCCCGCTCTAAAGCGTTCATTAATTGTGCGACCATTTATGTTCCCGTATTCTTTTTGCTTGTCCGGTGCGCTTGCCATCGCGTCACGGACTTTTCGTGTGATGGCTGATCGCTCATCCACAAAGCGTTGAGCCTCGCTCACGCTTTAAGCATCAAACTCGCGTATGACACCGACGAGAGGTCGGTCATACGACGTAGTTTTTTTTGACCACTACTACTGGTAGGGTCACTAGGGCAAGTTTCTGTCGTTGACATGATTCCCTCGCGGGTCATCGTCATATTGACGAAACTTTGTCCCTCTTTCGTACCGAGCATAGTGAGAAGCCCTCCTTCACGAAGACTCGGGCTGCGCACAAACTAGACTGGCGTCTGAGGATGGCGCAGTCCGTTAATATAAAGCGGTGCTTCACCCGTACTGGCGTGGACACTGTTATTTATAGAGACCTCTAGAAAAGGCAATTGCTTGCTCCATTCTTTGTGAGTCGATATCGTGCCTAAAACATCCGCCACGACCCGATTGTCACGTTCTGTTCGGCCACGGTCTGGAGATGATGTGTCGACATGTAGAGCTTGCTACCTAGCAGCTCAAACACATGTCGCCAGAAACCAGACGCAAAACGTGGATCCCGGTCCGATACTATGGACTTAGGCATCCCCTATAGTCGGTATACATGATCCAGGAACAAGAAAGCTGCCTTTTTGCCTGTGATCGATGTCTTACATGGTGCTAAACGAACCATTTTGCTCAGTCTGTCTACAAAGACGACTAGCCTTGTCCGACCCTTATGATCGGGCGGCATGCCAAACATGAAGTCCAGACTTACTGACTTCCAACAGTTGGTTGAAATCGGTAGCGGCTTCAGTGGCGCACTGCTGGAGGGCGCAAGCTTAGCGCGCTGACACTGTTCGAAAGAGCAAATATAGTTGGCCACCCATCTATATAGGTGTGGTCACCAGAACTCCTCTGACACTTCTAGAAATGTCTTTTCACGGATCAGATGCCCACTAAATGGTGCATCACGGAGCTTGTGAAGAATTATTAACTTAAGATCTGTGTCATGAGGCACATAGATTCTCAAGGAATCACAAGGTGACAGCTGATACCATAAGAGGCCATCGTTGAAGCTAAAGCTGTTTAGCTTAGCCTTTAGGAACGACGGAAGGGTAACTTTTCGTCCACCAAAGTGATCTAAGAGCAGGCGACAATGTTCGTCCTGACTGTAGCTCTCTTTTATTTCAGAGGCTAATGGGCTCGTCACGTGGTATGCCTTCATGGCTGCCAACGTCGACGGCTGAAATTGTGCTATAGCACTCGATACACTTTCCTGGTGTCTTACCTCGAAGTCTAGTCTGCGCGATAAAGCGTCAGACCTCAAACCTGGCACCAAGAATTGTGTGACCAGACAATGGCCGTTGCCGAAAGAACAAAACGACTATATCGATAAGTTCTTCGACAGCGAGCCAAGGCGGGACATGTACGTGAGGGCAAGTCGCCTCACTGCAGCCCGGCCTTCTGTGTGCGTAAAGCCACATGTGGATAGCGCGTGGTTCATGCTTGCAATAAGCTGGACACGACGACACCATACCGGCGCAAACTCCAGTCTCGCCGAAAGATGTTCTGTTGAATTCCATCGGAAAGTCAACTATCTTTTCCGCGTTGGATTTAAAGGATGGCTACTATCAGGTACTCATGAGAGAGTCCGATGTAGCCAAAACGGCAGAAAGAACCCCAAGCGGTATGCTTTGGGAGTGGCTTGTGGTGCCCCAAGGTTTGAAAAACGCACCAGCAACATTTAACCGAGTGGTGGCTCACGTGATGCGTCAGCACCGTGCCTACGCGCCTCATTACTTTGACGATGTATTCGTGCATAG
>NC_090610.1:5219239-5331910 GCF_004359215.1 Bremia lactucae | reverse complement strand
TACTATCAGGTACTCATGAGAGAGTCCGATGTAGCCAAAACGGCAGTAAGCACCCCAAGCGGTATGCTTTGGGAGTGGCTTGTGATGCCCCAAGGTTTGAAAAACGCACCAGCGACATTCAACCGAGTGGTGGCTCACGTGATGCGTCAGCACCGTGCCTACGCGCCTCATTACTTTGACGATGTATTCGTGCATAGTAGGGCCGAGGACGGGCTGAGCGCAATAGAGTCGCACAAGCGTCATTTAGACGCTGTGTTGCAGACTTTAAAGGACGCCCAATTGTACGTCAACTTGCAAAAGTGCGTCATAGGGGTCCCTGAGATACCTGTACTGGGCTGCATCGTTGGTACACATGGTGTACGAGCAGACCCAGACAAGGTAAAATCAGTAAAGGAATGGCCAATCCCACGGCATGTGAAGGATTTGCGCCAATTCGTAGGGCTCGCTCATTACTTGCATAAGTATAGCAAGAATTATGCTGAGCAAACTAAACCATTATCTGATCTCCTTAATAAGGACGCAGAATGGGTTTGGTCAAAAGAAGAAGAAGCTGCGTTCACATCAGTGAAGCAATCTGTTGTTGAGGCACCGGTCTTGGCATTGCCAGACGCGGGTAAGCCCTTTGGCGTCGTCTGCGATGCAAGGAATTTTGCAATCGGCAGCGCGCTCATGCAGAAGGATGACGACGGCGTTGACCGTTTCATCTCTTATCAGTCCTGTCTTTTGAAAGCCGCGAAACTGAATTACCCTGTGCAAGACAAATAGCTACTATCAATCTAGATTTAATATGCTCTTGTCAAGTTCATGTGCACCTACTGGGCACCAAACCCTTTAAGGTTTGTACGGATCACGCATCATTGCGGACCCCAATAAACTCACCGCACCTCTCGCCTAGAATGGCAAGATTGCTTACATTATTCTCTGAATTTAATTTTAAAGTTGAATACAAGCCAGGTAAGTCGAATGTCTTGGCTGTTTAGTGCCCGATGCCCCTATCTGCTGGTAGGCGGCTCGATACTTCTTCTGGGAACACATCGCGATATTTCCACAGAACCTCAAAGCACGGACTGTCTCTCAACGCATCCCAGCCTTGAGCAGAGAACCGTTTCTTTTTGTCCGTTTCTAGGACGCTATCGTTCATTGCGGACGACGAGCAACAGTCCACCAAGTTCTCTTTTGGAACTGATGTGACTATTTTGTGGATCTTTCCTTCCTTTGGTTCGGCAAGGAACAGCCCTCACGACATATCCGGGAAATTTGCTATCTCCTTGGCATGAGACTTGCCGGAGCACCTCAACTGAGGATGCCTCCGCAATTTTGTCTTTGACGACCTCGAACACCTGGTCAGTAGGCCCGTACTCATCAATAAGACCTGTTCCAAAGGTCACTCGTTTAGACGTGCCTATGATCGTCCTACTCTGTCGGGCACTCGTTCTTTGAGTCACCACGACCTTTGACTGGGAAGCGGGTGCCGTTGCTCTCCTGGCTAACGCACTACTTCCAACCGCACCAGGCTCTTAGCACTGTACAGGTTCATGCGACACTTGATTTCCTGTCAGCTCGCTGTCTCCTTCCACTGCTGTTTCCGGTGTAGACGCTCTGAATTCAGTAAAGGCGCAGCAAGCGCTCGCTGCGATCGCGCTGAATCTGAGTGATGCGCCGTTGATGTACATCATCGACGCGACGACGGCGAGAGAGGCGTGGGGAAGACTGGCGAAGTTTCATCGCACACAAGACATGGCGAATCGACTTTGGCTGAAGGAAAGGTTTGCTTCGTTCAAGTATATAGCTTCAAGCATCAGTGGTCACGTGACAGAGCTTGAAGATCTAGTGATGAAGATGATTAGCGCTAACTGTAGGCCAAGTGAAGAGGGATGCTGAGGAGTCTACCTGCAAGCTACGAGAGCTTAGCGCAGGCGTTTCGCACGTTGGTGTCAAGTTTTAATTTTAGCGACCTCGTGAGCAAGTTGATTGCTGAGGAAGTGTGGCACAAGGATACGGCACGTGTAGAAGAAGCAACGGCTCTTTACATAAGCAAGAGAAAGACAAGCAGCACCCGTAGAAGCAGCAAGAACGGCGTGCTAAAAGACCGTCAGGAGCGTGTTTTAACTGTGACAAGGCCGGCCACTGTGCTAGAGATTGCCGTTCAAGTCGTGGACCAGGATAAACACGAGAAGGAGGACACGACCATTCCAACGTCGCATTTAATGCTAGCGAAGGGTCCGTCAGCGGCTGCTGGGTTATGGGCAGTGGCGCGTCTGCACACAAGTGCAAGGACCGAGAAGCTTTTGAGGAGAATGAGGAAGTGTGCCAGGCGCATAGTATATCAAGCGCGAGGAGTAATGTGAAGCTCAAGGTCATCGGTCACGGAACGGTGAAGTTACGCGATTGGTCCGGACACTCTTCATGGAAGATTTGTCCAAGAATTTGTTCTCGCTTACGGCTGCACCAGCGCGAGGAATGACAGTAGAGATTACGCGCAACGAGTGCGTCGTGAAGCGGGGCGGAACACCAGTTGCCATTGGAAGAAAGCAGGACTTCCTGATGTACCTCAACGTTGAGGTTGGTGCGGAGTGCCACGTAGCCGAGTGCGGGAGCGAGCTATGGCACAGAAGACTGGGTCACGCATCGTATGGGACGATAAACGATTTGATCAAGGACGGAAGGATCAAGTGCGCGGAAATGAAGACCAACGTCTTGTGTGACGTATGCGCGACATCCAAGCCAGTACGCAAGTCATTCAAGGCAAGCGAGGAAGACAAAGGATTAGGGAGAGTGAACTGTTTGACGGTATCGTGTGCTCCGACGTGCTTGGACCAATCACTCCAGTTTCAAGATCCGGCTTCAAGTACATTGTGAGTTTCATCATGATGAAGAGCCGGTATGTGACGGTTTACCCGTTGCGAAAGAAGAGTGAAGTCATGAGCGCGTTCTCAAGATTTTACCAGGAGATCAAGACAGCGTCTGGGACTAAGATCAAGGCCAATCGAAGTGACAACGGTGGCAAATGCCGAAACGCGGCAATTTGAATTCACGAATGACAATTGCTACAATGGCGCGAGTAAAGCTTACGAGGAGACTCTGCAAAGAAAAGTACATCAAGCAAGAGTACACAGTTCCATAAAATCCTGAACAGATCGGCATGTCAGAGCCCATAAATCGAATTATGGTAGAGCTGTCTCGCTGTATGCTTAAGGACAGCGGGCTCGAGAAGACTTACTGGTGCGAAGCGTTAATGACAGCGGCAGACATTCGGAACGTGGTTCCGAACTTGTCGAACAAGAAGTCAAATCCGTACGAGATGGTGTTTAGCGAAAGCCGCGCATTGACCATATGCGCGTGTTCTGTTCGCAATCCTACGCGCACGTAACGAAGGAGAAGCGAAAGAAGCTGGACGATTTGGGGGATGAAGTATCATTTTCTTGGCTACGCAAAGGATCACAAGGCGTACCGATTACTTAACGCCAAGAAGCGTGGCATTTGCTAATATCCCTCTCGAATGTAATAAAAACGAAAGAATTATCGACATCATCGAAGATGAAGAAAAATTGGAGACGTCGACCCTTGACGACAATGGAGTGGAGGTTCCAGTAAATGGTGAAAGGCTTCGGACTCCGCCACTTAGAGCTAGCCGTGATCCGACTGGTGGTAGCCAAAATGAGTCCAGTGTTCAAGGTCAGGTTCCTATTCGAGCATCAAGCACGCGTGGAAGAGACGGCGAAGAAGAGTGGATGGTGCGACCAATTCGAAAGAAATGCGGTGTGGTGCGCTACGAGCAAGAGTCCCCAACCTACGCCGCGGCCATCACAATTTGGACGACTTTGAAGGAGATAACGACTCGTTTGATGGCTTTGTTGCAGATGATGATAGCGAACAAGCGTCGACCTACGATGAAGCGATGATGAGTAAGAACAAGATAAAGTGGCTGAAAGCGATGAATAGCGAGATGCAGTCACTCAACGAACACGAAACGCGGACGCTAGTAACATGCCACCGATCAAGAAGGCTGTTGGCTGCAAGTGGGTATTCCGGATCAAGCGCGATCCAAATTGATATATTGTCAAGTTCAAGGCACGATTAGTTGCGAAAAATTTACGCAGCGGCCTGTAATCGAGTTCGTCGAGACTTTTGCGCCAGTGGCACGCAAAGAGCCAATCAATGCGGTGGTGGCAATTGCAGCTGCTGAAGACTTAGTGACAGAAACTGTCGACGTTGATACCGCATTCCTGTATGGAGAAGTTGATGAGGAGATCTATATGGACCAATCCGACGATTTTTAAGATCAACAAAATTCGATGAAGACGTGTTTGCTGCAGAAAGCGCTGTATGGAACCAAGCAAGCGGTGCGGCAGTGAAATAGCAAGCTGAATCAGCATCTGAGAACCAAGGATTCAAAAGCACTTCAGCTGATCCGTGTGTGTTTAAACGAGTGTCAAGCGGGAATTACAGCATTATCGTCATTTACGTGGACGACCTCATGCTGATCGGTAGAACTAAGGAGCACATCACGGACATTAAGAGTGCGCTTAAGCAAGAGTTCAGCATCAAGGAGCTTGGGGATCTCAAGTACTGCTTAAGAATCAAGATTCACCGCAAGCATGACGAACACTTGATCAAGGCGACTTAGACACGCGGCGTTCACGACAGGATACGTGTTCTTCCTGAACGGCGGCACGATCTCACGGAATTCCAAACGACAGCCAATCGTTGCGACATCAAGCCCGGAAGCAGAGTACATGAGTCTATACAGTGCAACTCAAGAGATAGTTGGCCTCGGAATCTGATAAAGGACTTGGAGTACAAGACGGATACGGCGACGACGATTTTTCAAGACAATCAAGGATGTACTGCGCTGGCCAAGAATCCTATCTACCATTCGCGCACGAAGCACATCGACATCAAGTTTCATTTTTTGCGTGAGAAGGTGGCGAATGAGGTAATTGCAGTAGAGTACAAGCCAATAAAAGAAATGATCGCGGACGGGTAAACCAAGGCTCTCTCAAGAGAGAAGCACACCAAGTTTTCCATCGGACTCGGCATGGCAGCATAAGGGCATCACTTCGAGTGCACATCAAGGGAGAGTGTTGAAGATTGTTATGTTCATCGAAAGTGTTGCACTTTATGCATATGCGTGTATAGGGGATCGTATGACAAGAATAATACGGAGAAATAGTGTATAGAAAATAATGCTGTGTGGCTCAGTTGGGTAAGGCATGGCAGTGCCACCCACAGGTCACGGGTTCGTTTCCCGGCAGCGACAAAAAGTAAAATCTCAAAACTGGTGTTTCGGGCTCACCAGCATTGTACTGCTAGACAGTGACGTCCCCCATTTTTGTGGTGGTCCACATATGTGGGGAAGGGGGCACAGCGAACGATATGAAAATGATAACGGTAGGAAGATAATTATAAATATAACTTTCTTTCCGGTTTGCAATCTCGACCGTAAGCCCATCTTCAAGCACATAGGATAACGTAATTCAATAAGTTCAACTTGAACTCCCTCAGACTTTACGAGCGCGCCGTTTGCTAAACGAACAATCGCCTCTTCTGGTTTGCCATCCTGGCAAAGCGACTCAAACATCGCCGGTCTCTGTGTTAAAGCCGCATGCTAAACAGAATTTTGTGACGCACCCGAATTCACTAGGAGGGGCATCACCTGGTCATAGCCTCGATCTTGAACGCTATAGACCAGCAGGGTTGAGGCCGAAATTTCGGTACCTCAGGAACTATGGTACCCATTTGTTTGATATCTCTGAACTTAAGGGTAGCTTCAGAGTCCGCGTCAGTAGGCGTCGACGGCACCTTTCTGAAAAGGGCCTATCGCGATGGGCATGCCGTAGTCCGTCCATATAAGTGGGCACCTTAATGTGCTCCGGAATCCGACCTACGGTAATGGAGGCCAACATTGAGCGCATCTTCTGCACATATTCTTGCAAGGATCGCTTCGCCTGTAGCGCCCCAAAGATCGCGCCTGAAGCAACACCTCGTTGTTCGGCGACTGATACATGGAGCGAATATATTTCTCTAAGATTGCCCATGCTAAAAAAGCTTTTCCGTTTGCCATTGGCGACGAATAAGCCCACTCTGAGGCCTTACCGCACAGATGCGACATGGCGAACGACACCATCCGGCTGTCGTCTGCGCCACACCGCATTGCTCCACGGCTAACAACCAGAGGACAATCGTGTGCGCTGCAGTTTCACCAAACTTGGGCGGGTCCATCCGAATAAGCCTCGGCTGATGCGGCCGCGCAAAGAGCATCTCAACCGTCTTGTGAGAGCCTCGCTCCAAGCCTGCTCACTCCTCCGCTCATCCTGAATCTGAGCGATGGACTTCGCCGCAGCATGGCTCTGTGCCTCACGCGACCCTTCGCTGCCCGAGCAAGAACGCCTCAAACTGCTACAACTGAACAACATGTTGCTCAGGAGGGCTACTTAAGAGACTGGCCAGGGCTTGGTCTTCGCCCTGCGCTATGTGCTCAGCCAACACCCAATGATTATCGTAAAAATGGGGGAAATGAGCCCAATCGATATTGAGGCTAATCCTCACGCACATGCTGAGAGATGCGGGTCTTGGGAAGAATATTAAGTGCTTCCAGGTGTAGGCGGCACGCTTTAATGCGACCACGTTTTAATGCGACCACGCTTTAATGCGACCACGCTTTAATGCGACCATGCTTTAATGCGGCCACGCTCTAATTAATCACACACCCTGGTACAGCGAGGAAGCGGATAGACCGTCTACTCTCGTATTCCGTGAGGCAGCTGTAATGGGCGCCTTAGCGACCTCACCCAACGCACTAAGTACTCTAGTAGAGTGTCGTCACGGGAGCGGTGATCCGACGCCTCGTGCGCACTTACCAAAGAGGAAGTAATTTTCAGACTGATTTATATTTAATCGTAATAAATATAGGGAGCCGATATAGCCACACCCCTTTTTCGGTATAGCCACACACCCCTTTCGGTATAGCCACCCACCCCCTTCGGTGGCAGAGTGATACAGCTCGCATCACTTTGTGTAAAAAGAATTCCAGTCTTCATCCTTTAAGAAATGGTTTTTAGTTTTTGTCAGCACGTTATTATTAATATGCCGTATGCAAAGAACATATTTTGCTTGAGGTAGAATCAGTATGATTGCCGCCATGAGTGACAATTCTCTGTCAGTGACAATGACAATAGGCACAGAGGTTCTGTCTTGGAAAACGTGTCGCATTTGTTGAAGTGCCCAGATGTAATCGTCTCTGACTCGTGTCGCAAGAATATATAACAAAGGGAATATGACTGGTTTGTGTGTGCCACGCCCATGACATGGAGCAGTGGCATTTGAAACCTGGAGATTTGTCCGCTCTTAGTACAAATTAAACATATTTTTGAAACAATTTACTTACCTGTTGGTTTTGTATGTCGAATCCAGTATAAGAACGCCTCCTGTAGAAAAACCCTTATCTATTGAGATACAAGACTTTGGTGCAATTAAGAGGCGTGTGAGTTTATTAACGATTGCTCTCGATCAAAGACATGCCGAATTGCATTTTCCTCTAGTGTGTCTAGTAGCGCTTCAAGAGGGCTGCGCCCAAGGAGAAATTTATCTCGTTCACGTTTTTTAAAATTGTATATATCTTGTCCAGTGGCTATAAAAGCAGGATTCGATTGCATCATGGTGCGCAAAATTAATCGAGGAGGTGGTCCACCTTTTTAAAGTCCAAAATCTGCTGCTTCTGCAATTGGTTTAATGCCCTGGCTTCCGGAAAGGCTGCAAGATTATCGGTCGCCTCATGGTTGTGTGCTGCAACGAACACACTTACTCTCCATTCTTGCCCAGCATTTTGATTCAGTTGGCGCTGAATAGTGACTGCCCATGAGCACATAAGAAGCGTTGTTGACATTTGGCGTATCTTTGTACCCTTGCTTTTGTACTTACGTCCATGAGCGCAAGCAAGCCACACCATCCTAGTTTTCGGTATTTGTCGGCCTTCGTGCGAAATTTCTTCGTTGAATAACCTTCTTGCCACGCGCACGTTTTGATTGCCTCCTCCGCTTTCTCCTGGGTCTCATTAATGTGTTCCGGGGGTAAAGCAAGCGGCATGATAGGAATGAAGACCAAGTATTATTGTTAGCGGAGTGGGGTGGCAATACCTTTCCTATTATAATTTTTTTTGAGGTCCTACAAAGTTTCTGTTGTGAAATTCTGCGCGTGCAATTGCGTCCGGCTAACCAGTTTCGTGCTTCTGGCTAATCCGATATCGAACTATTTGGGGATGTAAGCCGGGGGGGGGGCTATACTGTAACGGATTTCAAAGATAACTGGATGCTCCTCAAGCAGACTAGTAAAGATACTGGCTATGGATATTTGCTATCTACATGGATTGTGCACACACAAAATCATTCTTGCGTAGACAAAAACTTGAACTATTATAAAAATGTAGCTACATCTCGCATTGAAGGTGGACATGCAACTCTAAGAAAACGATCGCAGTCTCAACGGGCGACTTGGCAACAGTTCATGAGAAATTAGTACTAGCAGCTCAACAGCAGCGTCAACGCATCAGTCAAAAAGTTGCATACGATCGCCCCCACATTGTCATCCGCCTTTGTGGGAGCTTTCGGACCAATGTGAACAGAAAGATTTCGCATCATGCGTTGAACGAAGTAAACATAGCTACCTTTGGCATTCATTTCCGTACAGCACAAGCAAATAAATGAACTGACATCATATTGCTTCCTGTAGGTTTTCAAGCAGTCCCAAAAGGCTCATCAATGGAGTACAATGGTGAGTGCTCTGTAATTCTTACAAACACCAAAAGATTGCCGTGCTTCCATACAATCCGAAAGCTGCAAAAGATGGAAGTTACATTTCAGAAAAATTACTTTTACCAGCACTGGTGGCTTAACAAGCCTAACATTGAAAGTATGGGGAAAGGGCCACAAAAACGAAGATGCGGGACCTGCGATCAGGAAGGTCACAACAAGTGCACGTGTCGTCAAGCGAGAAAACAATACTTCTAATGCTATCGTTGCGATAACGCTCCTCGACCTTGCTACTCAATTCACAGGATTTGGTCTCATTGAGAATTGTGATATTTTTTTGTGCAGGCACCTCGAGATAATTTTCGCTAAGCATGCAGCTTCTCGCTAATACAGCAGTCCACGAAATAGCAATATACGCACTATTATTTATTAATTTCATTTCTATCTAAAAAATCGTCCACGTCCTAGACTGGCAAATTCTGCGGTACATGTCCGTACGTTTGGCGTGAAATGTTGTCATCATTTCGATTACACACATTACTCAAAAGTTGCCTCGGTTTCTCGACCCCAACACTAGTATTTGCCAATGTCTAAGTTGTGGCAAATTTGCCCATCGCATGCGTGTGAGTGTGTTGCACTCGCATCGCTTTTGTTGAGGCCACACGAGACTCATGTCAGTATGTGGTCATTCTCCGCCTTTAAGCAACTACGCTTTTATTTTCAACAATCATCGCCCGAGGCAACATGGCCTCGTCACGAAGAAATACAAGGCCCGACACAAGCTCGGATAAAAAAGTTTGCCAAAGTCTTGAGATTTACGGTCGCGACGTTGCCGGAGGAGCTCAATAGCAGCACTGTTGCAGCCCCGCATATTCCCTTGGCAGTCATGGTCCACGACCGAGCCACGTCAAAAGGAGCAGCATCATTAACTCGCTTCAAAGTAAGCCAAGAAACTATTGCGAGTGCCGCGCCTTGAAAGAAAGAAAAGCTCTGGAACAGGCGTTGGGCCATGGAAATCTGCTAGCAGTAAATCGAATTTTCACGCCGTCATGTCTGACGAAACGACAGAAAATTGGCCCATGGATTGAAATGATTCCACGGGCTTTGGAAATTTATCGTTTTTTCCGATTTTTTTGCCTTGCCACGCGAACTCTTGGGGCAAATGCATTAGTAATACAATGTGGCGTTTCGACAGCGCTTTATATTGCGCGGCATCAGCCACGATGGAGACGATCGAGTTTTACGGAGCAAACGAGCGCTAACGACGTGCAATGCACACGTTATGGCGCAAGACGCGCTCCAGGATGAGAAAATGTACGGGCGCACGTCCTGGGCGCGACGTTGCAATGTTTTTCAAGTGTAGGTAGTATACGAGCCAGCTGCTCTCTTGCTGTCGAACGGATTGCGTTTGAAGATATATCTACGTCATTTTTGCAAGCGAGTTCGGGCTTGAGTTCCAGGACGCCGTCACGGCATCTGCCAAGAATTTAGCCTTTATTCGACACGAGCCCCAGACTCGGTCGTCGGCTTGCTTTTACCAACCCGCTGACAAATAACTTAGAACGTAGCGGGAGTTGCACGTGGTCCTGGTCGACAAGTTTCAAGTTGCCGAAGCAACTTTATGGACAATGATGCATGAAACGTCCTTTTTGCCGCTGCTTAATTGGTTTCAATATGTGAAGCGTTTCGTACGATTTGCAATTTCGCCGAGAAGTTGCACCAAGCAACATCAAATGGCGATATGTTAATTCCGACATTATGTGCCTTTCTGGTTAACTTGACCACATTTCAGGCTTCGATTCAGGACATTACGGCAGTCGATATGCTCCATGGACACGTCCAAGAACTGAAATTGATGCTTTGACGACGATACGGATGACAAGTACATGGATGCCGTTGAGACACCCGCGAAGTTTGAAATTTAAAAACGCTGGTAGGGGTCAATTTCTACGGGATAATTGATCCAACACTTTCACATTCGATAATACCGCCAAGTCTTTGTAGTAAGGCGACATTATACATTCATTCTCACGCTGCGTCAAGTCAGAACATGCTCATGCACATACGATGCTCTTCTTCCACGACAGTTTGTGTCGCGAGCGTCTGTTTTCCATTGGGAAGCCCCAACAGGCCAAACGAAGGAGACTAGGAAGCTCTCACTGCTGCCTCGAGTGGAAAAATTGTGGAGCGCCACGTCCCTTTTTCCGACCGAAACTCTACCAGATGGCCTGTGAGGTTACCAGGGTTTACCACAGCCATTGATCGCACCTTTTTCTTGCCAGCATCGCAAACTTCCTTTACAGCGCCTGCCAACTTCTTTACATCATAGCACCACGCATTGGCCAAATCCAGGAGGTAGCCTACCATGGACGCTAGCCGTCATTACGGATAACGCTACACATCATCCCTCCTAATATGAATGCACCTATGTGCATCACATACACAAGGGTGGGTCACAATGTGAACCGGGTCTAATTTCTTTATTTTGTTGAAGGTGGAACATCAGGCGACGGTTCGTTGTCGTGCTGATGTGGCGGTTACTGTCGTGAATGACACAAGAAGAAGAGCAAGCGAAGCTGTTACATTTAAGTACGTTACATGTATGAGGGTTTTAGAAGAACGAATTTACTTTTCCATTTTCCCTACACGAAGACATTCTTACGCAGTGTGTTGTCATCATAATGGTTCTGACATAGAGGATTCGGAGCCTAAAGCTTCCCGACGACACGTGAACGTGCTCAGTCGGTGTCACAAGCCAGTCGTTTAGAATGTGGCTATGTGACGGGTGGCATTCCTAGAACAATCTCAAGGATGCAAGACCATCACTTGCCTTGCTTAGACGCCAATTAATTCCCTACCCCAACATATTTAAGTAATTAACCATCTCCTTAAGTACACCAGGTGTACTTAACGGGGACTGTGTATGATTAATGCAACTTTAGCCTGTTACAAAAGGTGTGATCCCTGGGGGGAGTGTTGGAAAATGGTGTTTACAGGCTAATATACTACCAGGTCCCAAGCCATCAACAAACTGCCGTTCTCCAGAATAGTCTTTCATTTGTGTAACGGGGTGTATAGTTACATGAAATTAACACTTAAAGGTTGCTAATTAATACATTATCTAAAAGGTAGATAATATTTGGAGGATATTACTTTCTATAGTAATGTTCAGAATTCTTATCCATAAATAGGTATAGACCATTATATCTATTTATTCCGCAAACTAATTAGCCGTAGAGATAAACAAAGAGAGATACAGATAAGATAAAGATAAGAGTTCAATTACATGTTTAGTATTAGATTAACCCTCTTTGAGCTAGTTGCCTTAAAGAGAAGTACGTACTAGTGTACGTGCTAGTGTACGTGAAATAACGTGGGGCACCAATCGCAACTGAAGCAGTGCGAAGTGGACTTGTACTGAAGCAGTACAAGTCGTAGTGCCCCGTTACTATTTGTATGTTTTGGTGTGTTGCAGGTGACAGAAAAGACGGAAGGTGAGCATACCATCTCGCAGGAGCAAGGAGCAACTGCAAATCAGGGTGGTAGTAGGTAAGACGCAGATGATGTTGTAGATAAACTTACTCTTTAGAACAACACTTCTTTGGAGACCTTCCTAGCTATGTATTAAAAGATATTGATTTACAGTTACAATGTGCATTAACAATCTTCCTCAGCACAAGGCCTATAAAATCGTTAAAGAGACATGGACGTTAAATGCCTTACGACATCGAGTTGTTCGCAGGCAGATGCGTCAGCGTTCATTTCTGCCTCCTTATGTTGTTTAAGCCAAGTGCCGAGGAAGCGCGTTTGACAATCTGTGCCAATGTCATTCACAAGCAGATAAGTTTTAGTTTGAGACATTAACTTGCTAAAAGATTGGATTTTTAGGAGAAAGGGCCATACGTTACTTTTAATTAAATCAGGTAATTTTAGGGTTGCGGTGCTCCAATGCACAACTAATATCCTTTAAAAAAGAATTTAAATCGATTCGAAAAGGTAGTAATTTTATTAAGCTGTTTCTTATCCAACTGACGATCCATGCATCAACACATTTTATAGATTGTACCGATCCCATTAACATAGACTACAGTGGGATTTAAGCGGTTTATGGTCCGAATTAATTAGCAACCCACAGCAGGCCGGTCGTGGCTCATACCAAAGGCACAGAGAGACCCAGTACATCCAGTGACAAGAAAACGTGTTATGTACACTCCTTACGCTGTTTTGTAAGCCCCGCCACGTCTTAATGCGATGTCGATCTTAATTTGCTGGAAGGTAAGCGCGTGTGATAGCGTAAACGGTGCAGGTACCGCACAAGTGTCCAACACCAATTGTGCAAAAAGGCAACAACGAAATTAACATTATCTTGCATTGCTGGCCATGGAGTTGTCGCTGCTTATTGTAGTCGACCGTAAATAAGCAACCTTTACAAAGTAACGAGATCTTGAGCGAATAGCAAAAATGTTGAACAGACAACTGTGAAAATCTGTGTGAATTAAAAGGTAGCTACGATGCAGTTAGCAAAGATGGCACCTTTGGTGGATGTCGAAGCTTTTTTTTACGAAACTGTTGCTGTTGGGTGCCGCCAGACTGACTCGTTATAGTTCCGATGCACCCACTTAATTTCCCGTGTGAGGGAATTTTTGAAGTCGGACGTAGTAATGTCCATTCATTTAATATTGCAACCCAGATAGGAAATTTATAGCCTTTTCTCGCGTCGTGCGTTAAACACGAGCTTTTAAGTGAGCAGTACTTTAAATCTGCCTTTTTTCATGCGTACATCACACGATCCTTGCGTTGTTTTTACGCAGACGCCTATTCAGAGCGTTTTTTTGCGTTTATGAACCTTTAAGTTACTATTGCGACCGTATCGTCATTTGATCGTGTGCCAGGCAGCATCTGGGCAGGAGATAGCCGATCTGCCCCGCAATCTTCTCTTTGTGGTCACTGAATCTAAACGAGTGCAAAATCCCAGCAGCTCGTCACATTTTCTGGACACGTATAGTCCATGCACATGTACAGTACAATGTTCCTGTGTCTTTTCCAATGCGCTATTACGGCACGATGCCTACTGCGTCAAGCCCCCAACTAAAATTTAGCAAACATTCGATAATGAATTTCATATGCGCGTTGTGTAGCTTTACGTGCGTCACATCACATTTTAAGACCGGGCGATGGGCGACTTTCGTCACGAGGGTTGTCTTCATGCGCTAGGTCATGTCTCAATTGAGAACATGAACGGAAGCGCTACCAGGGTACAACATACGAAAAATATGTTCTTGTGTTCTGCTTCGATTTAAAATTTAGCTATGGATTTAATTTAACCTTCAGACGTTAATTCCTGAACATCCAGACCGACCCATCACCGTCTGGGAGGCGTAGCGACGGGGCCTTAAGATCACTGCCATAACTGGCACGCAAGTCGCCACTTATGCGTGGCACGTTAATCCTCAATCTGCGTCCTCGTGCACATTACATTATCAAAATAAAAGGCACTTGCGACAAAATGGCCAAAGTCCAGCTTGATCAAAATTGCAGCAACACAACATGTTCCGAGGATTTTGACTTCCCGGCTTTTATGCAGCGTGATAAAGAAGACCTGTACGATGTGCCCGTGGGAGTCGCTGCCGACCGTGGGGGCAAACTCAACCAAGAGGTAGGTGTTTNTTTAAATCATCGGAGATTCCCCTTAGGTGCGCTAATTCTTTCGACGGCTACATTAGGACGCGTATTTCATTGGAGGAAAAGCGCCGACTAGATTAACACTAAATGGCTACTCCGGCACCGCCAGCGGTTGCTTTGGCATCTTTGACGGTCACGCTGGCGACCGCGCGTCCCGCTACTGTGCTGAAAACATTTTCACACGGATTCAAGAGCAATTGTCGTATAATTTTACAATCCAGGACGCTATCACCAACGCCGTGCGAGCCCTCGGTAAGGTCGCTCTTCTTCAAAGGGATTGCATGAGGTCCATCTAATCAGCCTGTATGTTTTTCAGATGCGGAATTCTGTTCCCGCGCCCGCCGAACGTCTAACTCGGCCTTTGCTGCAGCCGCACGACGGAGTCATCGTCGCTCGTTTGCGACCGAAGATGGCTCAACGCTGCTCATTGCCATAGTGCGTAACGGTCTTGTGCATGTCGGGAACGTTGGCGACTCGCGTGCAATTGTGGTCACGCGTTTTGGCGATGCATTTGCCATGTCTGACGACCAAAAACCCAATCGTAGAGACGAACGGAAACGACTGGAAGCTCGAGGGGCGTTTATCACTGGCAAGCCCGATTTCATGTACCGAATGTGGCCGCTTAAGAAGATCATTGATGTACCCCGTGTGAATGGCCAATTGGCGGTCTCGCGTTCCATTGGAGACGTGTCACTCAAGCCATACATTTCATGTGATCCTGAAATCCAGACTCGTCGGATCTCGAGACATGATCGCTATTTAATTCTTGCAACCGATGGCTTGTGGGACGTCGTGAGCAATCGGCGAGCGGCAAAACTTGCCGTTCAATTTAAGGAACCGCAGGCTGCTGCCGAAGCCCTTGTGGCATTCGCACTACAACGTCGAAGCACGGATAACATCACAGTCTTAGTTGTCAAGTTGGACGCGTGTGACTTTAGCTCGAGTCGCACCGACATTAGCAGCTTTTGAACATCTTCTCCCTTATTTACTGCCACCTCCAAATCGTATTTACACTAAGATGAAAGGTCCTAGGTTTTTTGTCTAGTCAACTCGCGAGTTTTTTTTAGTGTTCATCTTGTATAGGGGTCAACCGAACCACCGTCTGCTTGAAATAGAATCAGATGCGATCGAACCAAATGGTAGCCTCATTTTCCCTCTCTTCTGCGTTCCAATAAGCTGTGTGACGCATTCTTTCCTTCTAATGGAGTTGGCATCGCTGGACCATCGTCACGACGACATTGCGGCTCCGTTCTATTCGTATTCGGCCCTAATCGGACCTAATGACGTACAAGAGTGCGACTTACAAGTGTTGGAGAGGCAGGATCCCCGGCTTTCGCCTTTGAACGATCGAAAGGGGCGTCCTTATCCTTTTACGCGCTCAAAGACACGATGGCGGAAGCGTCCAGGGAATGAACTGAAGTATTTACGAGCTCAAATCACGGCACTTGAAGATCTACTTGCAACCTTAAGCCACTCGGACTCAAGAGCGCGATTACTGAGTGGTGGAAAAGCACTTCACGACCATAAGAATCAATTGCAATTGCTTGAAGAACTCGTTGAGGAGAGTCACGTCGATCGCATTGAGACGGCGTTAGCTGAAAACCGAAGACTCAAAGCTCGACTTTCGAGTCAATTTCAAGTGGCCAAGGCGCTTCAAGCGGCTCTGGACGAGAACATGCGCTTTCGAGCACGCAAAGTCTGTTGGCCTTCAAGTGCGGCGGCGTCCGACGAGCTTGTGTTTGCACTTTTAGACGAAGAAAAAGAGTTGCAATATGCTGCGACCGATAAAGTTATGGATGTCAGTGGCCTTGCTCGTATTCAACATCCGCACTTTTCCGAGCCAAAACTCCATCGGGATGCCAGTGGTGTCTATATCCAACACAAGGAAGTTCGCGTACTTCCTTTTGTCGTGGCTGACGTTGTGCGTGCATTGCAATTAAGTCTAACCCATGGATCAGCCATTGGTCCAGCTTGTCACTGCCGCGAGTTTTTCATGCAAGATATGTTTTCTCGAGCCGTGACGGTCGACAATGTAGAAGTACCGGGTACGGTGCCGGCACAAATTAGAGGGCGACACTTTCTATGGTCGGTTGTCACCCCAAAGCGTACGGTGATCAATTGGTCTAGTTTTAACGAATACGATGGTGCCAAACACATTCAAATGGTCAAGAAATTGTGGTTTATAGTTGAACCAATTGCTTCGGGACCCCAGTCGTCAGCACAAGGGTGTATTTTACGAACAATCGTTCGGTTTACACCTGTGAACGCTGAAACAAACGTACGAGACATTGAAGAGATGGCAGGAGTGGTTATTTTGGGCTACAAGCGCGACTCGATACGAGTCGTTATGGCTGTTCGGGCGCAATTGGCCAATTTGGTCGCCATGAGGAGCAAATGTGTGCAATAATTGGCCTTTATGATGCACAAGATGGTAAAGAGAGGGGGGGGTACATTATTAAAAAAAAGGGTACAGTGTTACTATTTAACAGCGTTAGCAGAGTGATTGTGGCCTAAGAGAAAAGGGGTCGGTGTAAGATACTCGTACGTCATCATTTTGTCATATGGAGCTGACACTGACACAAAAAGCGCGTAAACAAGTTTCAATTAGAAATATAGTGACAATCAGCCTGTTTACGGAATTGCTTTTCATCGGTGGCTAATTAAAAAAGGCACGACAGAATCTGAATGGAACTTACTGCTTAGCAATACGAGAGACGACTGGTTAGCTTAAGTGAAGTGCTGAGCTTAAAAAATATTATCTATTGCATACTTTTGCATTTAAGACAAGAAATTAAAAATCTGACATGGATTTTTTTTTAACTTTATAATAAACCATTTATTTTGTTGACATTCCATGTTGATCCTTTCCAAATCAACAAAGAAATGATAGTTTCCTTACTGCAGTAGAGCTGCCGGTATACGTGTGAGATACGAACGAGCCCAGCTCAACAAGTAAATATGATCACCAAAGCGACGGACCCCGGACACCATTGGCGTCTGTCCCTGTGATGCTTCGTATACAAAGTTGATATCACCCGTGTCTAAATCCACCGACGCAAAAAAACCAACCTTGTGTACAAGGCTCATCGTAACCCACGTCGGAAGCAACGACAGAAGCTTGCGCACCTTAACACTTTCCCTCATTTGGTGAATGATGCTCCCGTCATTGTGCGAGACCATTGCAACCATCAACACTTCCTTTTCCTTCGTCCCAAGTCCAATTTTTTCAATCGAAATGTTATCCGGATCACCAGGTAAAAATGCAAAATCAGTCATTTGTTTTGTTAAAAAATCAAATCGCACAATTTTGCTTTGAAATGAAAGGGCAACAAGCAAACCCAAACGTTTCTGATCCAATGTCAACCCATTTGGATAACCCAGATTTTTTGCCACAATACGTACTTGCTTTGTTCTTGGATCAAAGTGTACAAGGGACCCTGTCGGGTTACGCTCCAAAAAGTCCAATACGGTTTGGTTACGCTGGAAGCGCTGTGACGACGCACTCACGTAAACCTCCCCGGTCGCATGAACGACAGCAATGCCATTGAAATAGTTTAGTTTTTCCTCTTTTGTACGACTAAATAGCAACGTGCGCTTGCCATTCGCATCGAATAAAAACACGCCTTTGTATGCATCGGCTACTAGCAGCACCTGGTCGCCAGGAAATGGTTTCGAACTAGGAATTCGGTTCATAAACGTAGAGAAGGGCGTTGCCGATGCAAAAATTAGCCCGAGTGGACGTCCGCATATTCCTTCCATGTCTGATGCCCCACATCCTGGTACATGACGTCCAGTTCTCGAAAAATTGCCTAAACGATTGGCCGCTGCGTCGAAGCTTGCGATACGACCGTCAGTGAGTCCTACGTATGCAATTCCATCTTGACTTACTGCCATGTCTTCAGCCCCGAGCGCTTGGTCAAGGAAAAGGCGCTCAATCTGTGGAGGCTCAAAGAGCTTTGTGTTGCGAATGAGTTGCTGCGTTTTGTCATAGCGCGCCTCCTGTTCGCGAGTATGCAATTCATAGTCGCAATTGTATGGCAGTGGATCTACTTCGCCAGGATATTGGTCCAGAGTTGAGGACAATAGCATGACGAAGAAACATGCGGCGAGGAGCTCACGAGAAAGATAGTTGCGTAGCGACATGAATACCATGGTACAGATTTAAAGTTACTGGCGAAGTTCGATTATAGAGAATATCTGCTTGTAGGACTTATTCTTTTAATGCAATTGACTAAGTTCGGCTTTGCATGAAAACTAATATCGTTGACATTAAAGTTCTCGTCAATTTTAACAAATCAAAAGTCAAGTATAATTAAAAAAGCTTATGAGCCTTTATTCGCGACCTTGCCAAAAGTAACCTATCTATTTTATTATAATAAATAGGTTACTTTTGGCAAAGGATGTAACGGGGTGTCCCGTTACATACGTATTATTTCCTTTAAGAGGAATAATAAATATCATTTCCCATGAGAGGAATAATAAATATTATTTCCTATGAGAGGAAATAAATAAAGAAGTGCAAAATTATTATCTTTATAAATTTGACTTAAATAGTTCCAATCATACCAAATTTGGTATTATTGATGCAACAAAGACATTAGCTCAATTGATTGCTTGATTAAAGTCTAAATCAACTCCGCCAATCGTTTCAAGACACGATTGTGCACCTGCGGTTTGTAGGCAAACTCCTAAAGATAACCCAATAAACCTTCCTTTGATTTCTGTGTACGTGAAGTTTCGAGGCACCCTCCCTTCACTGTAATCAGTGTAAGGTTAACTAGTACTTACAAGTATTACTGAAAAGTGCCCCGTTCCAAAGGAAGTTCGATGTAAAATTCTGACACGCATAAAAGAAGCCAGCTGAGCCATAAAATGTCCTATGCGGCTGATGCTGTCAGAATATCGATGATCACACTTCTACCAATTATATACTGACAAGTTGAAATGTCAGTGCATTCTGTAACGGGTTAGCTGCTCTTCTGTCACACACCCGTTAAGTACACTTTACGGGGTGCTCAGTTACTTTATGTAGAGTAATTTGACCTGCCACTCCACGAAGTGATGTATGTGATGCACAAAGGTACATTCATATTAAAAGGAATGTCAATTTGTCAAATTAACTAATATGACTTAAACTTATGGTAGAAGAAAAAGGCGGGTTATCTGATAAGTAATCAATCTCTTTTTTAACTTCGATCGACTGGAGAGTCGATCCCAGAGGATCTCGCTGTGGTTGCGCAACCAAGCGAGAGGCAGTTGTGGAGGATACCCCACCCAGCTTGAGGTAGTAAGTCCCCAAGAATCTGCGGGAATACGTCCCCAGAAACCTGTGGTTAAAAATTTCCAGGTACCTTTGAAAATAAGTTCCAAAGAGGTAACGGAGACATTAAATCTCTTAGTAAATAAGCGATCAAGTGTATGCGCTTGTACAGCTGATCTGACAGCGCCTCCGAAGTTAATTTCGGAGTTGACTCAATTGCCAACGCTAGAACCGAAACGGTTCTTGCGTGATCTTATTTTACTCCTAGAAAGTAAAATAAGATCACGCAAGAACCGTAAGAAGCCCTACTGCTTCTTTTTGTTGCTTACTAAGCTTATTTGAATATGTTTTTAGTTTGCTTACTAATTCGTGTCGCCTTTGATGGGCCTTCAATATTACTCCCGATTTTTTTAGCCTTCTCAGTTACTTTCTGTACCATATTTACAGCGCCAGCTTCAATTTTATTAATTTTCTCTTGATTATCAACACTTATTGCATTTCTACACGCCTTTGACAAAGAAGAGAATCAAACTCTTTTTTCACACCAAAAAACTCTTTTTTCGTCTTCTAAACCCCGCATAAAATACGGCTAACATCATCCACGAGCTGAAGTATTTAGGAATATACGCTCGCCATGTAGAGATGCACATCTACAGAGATGGCATTGATTGATGGGTAAAAATGTCGATTAGTTTAAATTTTATTAGATACAAATCATTCTTTAAACTACTTCCGATACAAAAAGTGCGCACGCGAAGACGGGTAGTCGCTTCCGTGGCGTTACTTGTTCTAAGGTACAAGTTCGTTGTGTAAGGTTGACTTAGGTGCTCATCAACTACCTTACTGCACGTGAGAGAAGACGGTCAAACCGCTTCCTAGCTGTGATTGAAGGTGTGTGCTTGTAGTGCGAGGCCGCTTTAAAGCGCCCGCCTACACTTGGTGGCACTTGCAGTCCTCATCACGACCCGCATCTCTGAGCGTGTCAGTGAGGATGATGCTCAATATAGATTGGGCTAATTTTCCCCACTCTCCGAACATCATCGAGGGGTGCCGAGTACTTGGCACAGGGACTAATTAAAGAACTATACCCAACAGCTGGAACTGGCGAAGAGATCCAAAATGAGATTTATTGGTGAGCAATCCTTGGCCAGGATTTTGAGCAATCCTCCTGAGCGAAATTTTGCTAATTGGAGCAGTTTGAGGCGTTTGTGCTCGGACAGCGAATGGCCGCGTCTGAGGCACAGAGCCATTCTGCGGCGGAGTCCATCGCAAAGACTCAGGATGAGCTTAGGCGTGAGCAGGCTTGGAACGAGGCTCTCAAAGGACTATTCAGACGCTCTCCGCCCGGCAGTATTAGCCGAAACTCATTTGGATGGACTTACTCAAGTTCGATTGAACTGTGGCGCACACGATTGTCGACTGGCTGTTAGCCTGGAACAATGCGGTGTGGCGCAGCTCATCAAGGACGACTCCCGGATGGTGTCGTACGCTGTGTCCGAGTTGCGCGGTAAGGCCTTAGAGTGAACTTACTCGGCGCTTATTGAGGACGGTAAGGCGTTCCCCTCAGTGGCGATTTGTAAGATAAAGATTCACGCCATGTATCAGCCGCCGAACACGAATTGCTACTTCAGGCGCGCTTCTTTGGAGCGCGCCAAAAAACGAAGCGAGCCCTGCAAGCATATGTGCAGGGGTGCGCTAACTGTCCGCATTAATTAATGTGAGTTCAATAACGAAATACATTATGGTGCCCACGTTCATGAACGGACTGCGGCACGGCCCATCGTGAAAGGCCCCTTTTCTAGAAAGATGCCGTCATCAAGAAGAGAAAATCCAAATTGCCTTAATTGAGGAGCAATATTTTTAGCACTGCCTCGGCAACAGCTTGGTAGAAGCCGTCGGCCAAAAGGCTGGATACCACTCCTAAATACATCGGTTGAAAGCCCGGCTTATAGCGGGGAATGATCCAGAGGTCACTCGTTTTGACGTGCCTTTGATTGTTGATATTAGTCCAGGTACTCGTTTTCCGAGTCACCACGACCTTTGCCCTAAAAGTAGGTGCCGTTGCTCTGTACCACTTCCAACGGTACCAGGCTCGAGGCTCTGTGCCGGTTCTTGCGACGCTTGACTTACTGTCAGCTCGCTTACAACTGCCGCATGCTCTCGGCTGTGTGTATGTGTGTGCGAACCTTTGGACGCATGACTACTTGTCATCGTCTTGTTCACTACACCAGTCTCTCGGAGTTGGGTAGGACTTTGTGTCGCCTGACTTCCTATCGGGACAATTCCAACTCCACTTGGCTATAGGCTCTGGGTAGTAGGACCTTGGTGACGTTTTTCATCCCGTCAACACACCCATAACTGTGTGGGACGCGAAAACATTTGCATAGGCTTCTCGCGGGAGCATATCATTTCCTGTCATGCACAGCGCAGCAACTGTGCGTGTACGCCAGTCTATTAAATGTTGGTGTTCTTGCAAAATTATGGCATGCTTATGATAAGGTCCTGCAGTTTCAGCGACTTTTCCAATAGAGAGAAGTTCACAGTGCTAGGGGAGAGTCATACGAACTCTCCCCTAGCACTGTGAACTTCTCCTTAAAGGAAAAGTTGCTGAAACTGCAGGCGATCTTAACTCTCTCAGAATTAACGAGCGCGCCGTTTGCTAAACGAACAGTCGCATCTTCTCGCTTGTCGTATGGCAAACGTGCGTCATATAAATCCCCGAGATGCTCGTGCTGCATCGTAGGAACGCATTGTCTACGAGCAGACCCAGACAAGGCAAAGTCTGTAAAGGGATGGTCAATCCCACGACGAAACTGAATTATCTTTTGCATGATAAGGAGCTGCTTTCAATAAGTATGCTCTTCGTAAGTTTCGAGTGCAACTGTTAAGCATGGAATCATTTGTGATGTTAACGGATCACGCATCACTGCGGACCACAATAAACTAATTGCACCTCTCGCCTATAATGGTAAGATGACTTACATTCTTTTCCAAATTTTATTTCAAACTTGAATAAAAACCGGGTAAGTCGAATATCTTGGTTGAAGCGTTATCGTGCAGACCAGGCTTCGAGGCAAGACACCAGGAAAGTGTGTCTCGTGCTATAGCAAAAGTTGAGTCGTCAACGTTGGGAGCCATGATGGTCTACGACGTGACGAGCTTGTTGGCCTTCGAAATTGAGAAGAGCTACAATCAGGACGAAAAATGCCGCCAGCTGGTAATTTACTTCGGTGGACGAAATGTCTCCTTACGTTGCACCTGAAGGCTAAGAAGTCAGTTTAGCTTCAGCGATGGCCTGCTATGGCATCATCTATTACCTCGTGATCCCTTGAAAATCTATCTCTCCCATGACATAGACCTCAAGCTGACGTTACTTCACGAACTCCATGATGCACCATCAATTGGTCATCCGGGCCGTGAAAATACGTTCTTACGAGTATCAGATAAATTTTCGTGGCCACATCTATATCGGTGGGTGGCCAACTATATTCGCTCCTGCGAACAGTGTCAGCGCATAAAGCCTGCACTGTCTAGCAGTGCGCCTTTGAAGCCGCTGCCGATTCTAAGGGATTGTTGAAAGGTGGGCAGCCAGGACTTCATGTTTGGCATACCGCTTGACCATAAGGGTTGGACGGGGCTCGTCGTCATTGTCGACATACTGAGCAAAATGGTTCATTAGCACCATGTATCACCACGATCACAGGCAAGGAGGCTGCTCTCTTGTTCCCGGATTATGTGTACCGACTATACGGAATGATTGAGTTTATAGTATCGGGCAGGGATACACGTTTAACGTCGGGTATTTGGCGATGTGTTTGAGCTGCTGAGTAGCAAGCTCCCATGTCAACAGCCGATAATTTTCAGACCGATGGCCAAACGGCACGAGCCAATCAGGTCGTGGTGGATGTATTGCGCACGGTAGCGACTCCCAAGGAATGGAACAAACATTTGCCCTTCGCGGACTTAACAGTGTCCACGCCAGTACAGGTGAGACACCGTTTTTATAAATGGATTGCGCGATCCTCGGACGCCAATTTCGTTGTGCGCAGTCGATTCTTAGTGGGGAAGGACCCCTAACTACGCTCGGTGTGAAATAGGGACACATTTTCATCAATATGACGATGACCCGTGAGGGTATCATGTCAACGACGAAAACTTGCCCTAGCGACCCTGCCGGTTTAGCATAGGTTAGTATGGAGTCACGGCAAGGAATGCCTCTGCTCCTAAACAATAACGATGTTACGTTATTGACAACTACGTCCAATGACCGACCTCTCGGTGGTGTCATAGGCGACTTTGATGCTAAATGCGGGATCGAGGCTCAACGCTTTGTGGATGAGCGATTAGCCATCACACGAAATAACCGTGCTTCGAAGACAGGCGCACAGGACAAGCGAAAACAATATGCGAACCAACATGGTCGCAAAAATAATGATTGCTTTAGAGTGGAAAAAAGTACTGTTTTGTACTGCTACTCTACCGAGAAATGCAGTTTATGTACTACCTGAAGGTACTACGAAATTTCTGCCGCGTTTCATCGGGCCGTTTATGGTGGTCGAGACCAGCCGAAGTTTTAGCCTTTAGTAACCCTGGCGATTCTACGAGCGAATATCGTGAAAATTTAGAGTGAGTCGCGAAATTTGACATTCGAGATCCTCAATCTATCGTTAGCAGCGCCCAACGCCTGCGACTGAACAGAAGCGGGATAGGCTGCCGCGAGTAGGTGGGCGAAATCGCCGCTCCTATCGGGCGCCGCCTGCACTAATGGGTGCTGCTGGGGACCAACGATTCCTTGTTGGAAGATTGATTGCCCACCGATTCCTTGTTGGAAGGTTGATTGCCCATCGATCCGTGCAGCAGAAGCTTCACATCCGCGTCCATTGATGAGGATACCCAAATAGGTTTGACTCTTGGGAAATGGGCGTCGGCGTACAGGGACTGGTGTATACCTATGAGAAGGAGCACCAGTTAGAGCCGATCTGCTAGTTCCAGATGGACTAGCAGGAGGAGTGTGATGAAGAGAATCTGGGGGTACAGTATCGCCCATTAATTCTCTCACACACAAGCGAGTGAAGTTAATTCGCTGCGACCATTGTTTCGACACATCGTTATGTAGCTGAAAACGGCGCAGAAATTTCGCTTTGCATTGGTCGTTATTTGTTCGAACGCAACACGACCGGGATTGGGTAGATACGGCCAAGTGATTTCTCCTGAGCCTTCCATTAATTGTATACGCCAAATAGATACGAGCGTCTACAGTGGCGCGCTCTTGGAGCGACGCACTAGTTCCATCCGAATAAGGCCATTCGGATGGAGGTGGCATCAGTCGTATGCCACCAGTCAAATAGCCGCGTTCAATACGACTGGCTTGTGACACCGACTGGACACGTTCACGTTCTGTCCGGTGAGTTTTAAGCTCAGGATCGTCTGCGTCAGACTCCCCATTGTGATAGTAATATGAGCGACAGATGTTGTAGTTCTACCCAACTGAAGAGCAGCAGCACCTTTATGGGCAGTGCTCTCATGAATGATCGCTACGCTGGCTAGCGCAGTTGACGAGACAATTGCCTTGTTGACGTTAGGCAGGTTCGCCTTTGCAACGCTAGGCGTCTCCATGTTGAGAGGGATGGGGATTTTTGGATGGGCATTATAGCCCATCACCTTCCCCATTAGCTCGCAGTACTCATCACTACTATGAGATGATGGCAGCGGTGTCGACTCATTGTAGTCAACAATGAGCGATGGATCAACATCCTCACTGTGCAAGTGAGATGGACCATTAAGTCAAATTAACAGCGCGACATCAGCGGCAGTAGCTGTCGGCATTGTAATCAAGGCTTTAGGCGACGGCGGCGTTTTATTGCGGCGCGTGCGCTTCGTGTTGGGTCGTTTGGGTGTCTTCGCAGACGAATAATTAGCTTTGCCCCGTATAGGTGGCATGTCAAGCGCCGTGTGGTGTTGCCCTAGTCTGTACACAAACTGGTCGCTTAAGGAGTGGTAGAGAGGACTAAAGCGGCGCATCGTATGCGGTTCGCTGTCCCTCATTCCTCCCGTTGACGAAGTTTACAAGATGTAAAATTAATATTTAAAGGGGGGTGTAACGGGCTAGCTGCTTCTTAAGTCAGAGGAAGACTTTTATAATTAAAAACTCACTTAAGACTATTTAAATTCATAAGGGTAACATTTCAAAGAGTAGTACAAGATCGTAGAGCTTAATGAATTCTTGCTCAATAGACGCAAGGGTTTTAGAACCAAGTGGCAGCTAGTGCCCGAGAGTATATACCTTAGGAATCCTTAGTGCTCGGCACGCCACGCTATTAAAATCAAAAGAGGATCCGAACTTTATTCACGATTAAAAATTCCTTATTATTAAAGCTTTAAAATAGACCTCGGCACCAGATTTATATCTGGTGGCTGCCACGCGTATTATCAATAATAAATGGAATGTTAATGATATATCTATTATAAGAAAATGTGTCCTACCCATAATGTGAATTGCACCACATTAACGGTTTACCAGCCGAAGTGTACCCCATTACGGTTCTGTTCAGTTGTTAACTGAAGTCTTTGAACTGACCACGCCAGAAGTTGATACGAGTGAATGGGGGTGAGCAATAAGTCACTATGCATTTTTATCAATATATTACTACAGGACTATAAGAAGGTAGATGTAAGTACGAAGTTAATTATATCAGATAATTTTTATTTTGCTTGTTGCTATACATTCCTTTTTGTTGCTAGGCCACGCTTAGCAATTTAAATCATCCTATGCACGTCGTGTAGGTGAGGTAATCAGGGGGGTACCTTGCTAGTGTAGGTCAGCTTGTAGGTGTGCACGTCTTTATGTGGCCACGCTCTACTCAAGCGCACATCCTAGCACAGCTATGTAGCGGTTTGACTGACCTCGCTCACGTGCAGTGAGGTTGTTGTGGTGGGCGCCTTAACGACCTACTAAGTACTTTGATATACGTGTCGTCACGGTAATCCGGCTCCTCGTGCGCACTTATCAAGTAGAAAGTAGTTTTCAGACTGTTTATAATTAGTCGTATCAAATTCAAATTCCTAAATAATCCTAAAATGTTATCTCTGTAGATCAACTCTAATATGTATTGCGAGCGTATCTTTCTAGATACCTCGCGTAACGGATGACGCTAGCCGTCATCCCCGCTAATGCCAATGCCCTCACGAACATCACATACATAAGGGTTGGTCACAATGTAAACCAAACCCAAGTGGTAGGTACAATTATATCACTTAAGCGATTGACCATCCCCTTAAGTACACTTTGTGAGCTTAACGGGGATTGTGTAACATTAAGGCAACTGTAGCCCGATACACTGCCCCTCTTTTTAAAACGAATTTACATTTTGCAAATTCTTTAAAGAGGACAAAGGATCAGCGAGCTGCCTTATGCGCTGCTAAGTTCTCTCCTTTACGCTTGCTACCTGTCTTACACGGAGCCGAATATGCCACCTAAAAGAGGCAAAGTTGGTGGGTCATCTGTGAGAACACCCACTCAACCACGCACGGACCGCACGCGCCGCGTTAACACGCCGGCAGCGTCTATTTTTTCAGTTAAAACACCGACAGCTACTGCTGCTGTCGCGTTAACTGGACTTAAGGACCCATTTCACTTGCGCAGTGCGGATGTAGATCCGTCGCTCATTGTCGATTACAATGAGTCGACTACATCTCCGCGTAGTGATGATGAGAAGCGTGGTGACGCTTTGACGCCCATCATATCAAATCCCATCTCAACTAATTTTGAGACAGCAACATTCACTAATGCTGTCTCGTCGTCTGCGCTGACTAGCGCAGCGACCTGTAATGAGAGCATTGCCCGTAGAAGTGCAGGTGCTACACCGTTGGGACAAACTACAACGTCTTATGATCAGACTACTATTCATAATGGTTCTGACTTAGAGGAGCCTGAATGTAAGGCTCCGCCGATGACACGTGAGCGTGCTCAGCCGGTGTCACAAGCCAGTCGTATTGAACGTGGCTATGTGACGGGTGGCATATCACTTATGCCCGCTGCATCTCACTGGCCTCGTGCCAACGGGTCGAGAACATCGCTCCTAGCCAGGTAGTCTGCTACACCTGGTAACACTCGGAGTCAATCGACGCCTGAGTCAATATAAGACATACCCCCTCTGTGAGGATGATTTTTCCGAAACACTCAGAGGCGAAACGTTTAGCGTTTGAGCAGCTCAATGCTATCTTTAGGCATAAGCAAATAAATTAAACAGTTTTAGTGCCCAGAGGTACTTGATGCAAGGCTGAAAGCCTCTATGCCCTACGAGTTCACTAGGTCCATGACCAATTGGCGGCATCTATGCCAAACTCGGTACATCCGCGTACCTGATCCGGAGCCTAAGGGCTCGCCCTCTTTCTGTGACGATTAAGACATTTAAGAGCGAAGTAAGAAATATCTCTTTTTCGACGGTTTTCTAATGATCGTAATCGCACTTAGCGCGTATAAAAGGCTGCCAAGGAGTGGGTGGCCGTGAGCCATTGCGAGATAATAAATATTCGCTCATTTCTTCTTTTGCAAAACACTTCCGAGTCCGCATGTGATGTAGTTTCCAATGATTACAGTAGCTAAGCTTAAGTATTGTGCTGAGTTTCCGAACGCCACACTTGCTATTGAACGCTAGACAGTATATGATGGAAAAGTTAATGTGATGTTGATTTAGTTGGCTGCCAACTGTAGACGCCTATAACAATAATGGCATCTATAGTTCCTGGAAGGCTCAGGGAAAATCATTTGGTCGTGTTTCCCCGATCCCGGCTGTGTTGCGTTCAAATGAAACGCCCGATCAATTCGAGGCGGAATTTACGCGCCGCATTTATCCGCATTACGATGTGATGAAATCGCGGTCTCAGCGAATTAACTTCGCCCGCTTGCGTGTGAAAGAAATCTTGGGCGTGCTGTGCCCCCTGTTAATTATCACTACGCTGCTTCTGCTAGTCCATTTGAGACTAGCGGAGAGGCTCAGCTGGCGCTCCTTTTCATAGGTAGACACCAAGCCGGGTACATCAATACGTTGGGTATCGATCGGCTCGCAAGAGTCGAGACTCTTTGGGTAACCTCTCCATTTGACGAGGATCTGATAGCTTTGCCTTACGAAGCGGTGGGCAAGCAACCTTCCAACAAGGAAGCATTGATTCCCACCCGCATCCATCAGTGCAGGCGGGACCTGGTAGAAGTGGCGAATTCGCTTAACTACTCGCGGCTTCTTACCTTCGTCCGTTCATTCGAAAGTGTTAAGCGCTGCCGATCGACGTATTGCGGATCTCGAGGGTCAAGTCTTTCGACTGACATCGGATCTTCAGGAGGTCCGCGCGATGGATCGTCAGGGTTATGAACGCTTGGAACTTCGGCTTGACATCCTGGGAAAATTGATGCTGAGGGATCTGCGTTACGCGCGTGATATTTCTCTCTCTCCGAGTCCTTATCGTGGTCGGAGGAGTCATTCGACCGAAAGCTTTTCACCATCCCCGTCTCTCTTATCAAATCGACGCTCGACTCACAGTCGGCGTCACCATCGGTCACCTTAGACGGAAGGGGGTATGCGGTTTCTTCTGGATAACATACCGTTTCAGAATACCCACGTAAATACGAGATGCGTCTTCATATAGGGGGAAGGGTGAGCCTATAAGTTAGGTCTCCAACCTCTTTGACCACCGTAAATGGCCCGATAAAAAGTGGCAATAGTTTCGCAATACATCCGAGAAGTACAGAAACTGCATTTTTAGGTAGGGTAGCAGTATTTAATAGTTTATTATCTCCCACTATAAAGCGCTCATTGTTTTTGCGACCATTTTGGTCTGCATATCGTTTTTGCTTGTCCTGTGCGCTTGCCATCGCGTCACGGACTTTTCGTGTGATGGCTGATCGCTCATTTGCAAAGCGTTGAGCCTTGCCCACGCTTTAAGCATCAAACTCGCCTCTGAAACTGCCGAGAGGTCGGTCATAGGACGTAGTTGTAAATAACAAACATCGTTATTTTTAGGAGCACAGGCATGCCGTGACTTCATTCTAAACAATGATAAATTAGTAGGATCACTAGGGCAAGTTTCGATTGTTGACATGATGCCCTCGTGGGCATCGTCATATTGACGAAACTGTGTCCTTATTCGCTCCGTGCGTAGTGAGGAGTCCTCCTCCACCAAGACTTGGGCTGCGCACAAACGAGACTGGCGTCCGAGGATGGCGCGGTCCGTTTATATTAAATGTATCACCTACACTGGTCCCGAACAGGTGCGTAAACTTAACAAGTATACGTTATTGAAAGTAGCTCCTTGTGATGCACAAATTAATTTAGTTTCGTGGGTTTTAAAAGCCGTAACTGATAAGAGATGACACGGTCAACGCGACTGCAAAGTTGCTTGCATCGCAGATGACGCTATAAGGCTTATCCGCGTCTGACAATGCCAAGACCGGTGCCTCAACAACAGATAGCTGCATCGATGTTAACGTATCTACTAGTTCCTTTGACAAACCCATGCTGCATCTTTTTAAAAGAGTTTATACAGGGTTTAGTACTCTCTGCATAATTTTGCTGTGCTTATTTAAGTAATTAGCGAGCCCTGGGATTGGCTCAAAATCCTTCCCTTGTCGCGGGATTGGCCAGTTTTTACATACTTTACCTTGTCTGGGTCTGCTCCTACACCATGTGTACGTACGATGCAATCCAGCACAAGCATCTTGGGGACCCCTATGACGCACGTTTACAAGCTGACGTGCAATTAAGCGTCGCCTGAATTCTTTAACACAGCGTCTAATGACGCTTGAAAAACTCTATTTTGCTCAGCCCGTCCATATTCACGAATACATCGTCAAAGTACTGGGGGCGCGTAGGCACAGTGCTGACGCATCACGTGAGCCACCACTCGATTAAATGTCGCCAAAGCAATTTAAACCTTTAGGGCATCACAATCACTCCCAAGGCATACCGCTTGGAGCGCTTACTGCCGTTTTTGCTTCATCGGACTCTCTCATGAGTACCTGATTGAGCCATCTTTCAAATCCAGTGCGGAAAAGATAGTTATCTTTCTCATGAAGTTCAACAACACGTCTTTTCGCAGGACTGGCGTTTGCGCCGGGTTGGTGGCCGTGTTCAGCTTATTGTAAGCGTGAATCACGCGCCATCCACTTGTGGCTTTATGTACACACAAGGTCGGGCTGCAGTGAGGCGACTTGTTCTCACGTACATGTCCTGCCTTTGCTGGCTTGTCGAAGTAATCATCAATACAATCGACTTGTTCGTTCGGCAACGGCCATTATCTTGTCCTATAATACTTGGTGCCAGGTTCCAAATCAATTTGGCGCCCGAAAACCCTATCGCCGCTAGGTGGCTCGGCACTTTTTCAATAACCACATTACGGTGTTTACACAGAATATCAATAAAACGGGCTGTCTTTCAAGGTATCCCCGCCTTGAGCCTTGAGCAGTGAATCGTGAATTTTTGACTGTTTCTAGGACGCTCTGGGCCATTGTGAATGTCGAGCGACAGTCCACAAAGTTATCTTCTGGAACTGATGCGACTACTTCGTGGATCTTTCCTTCTTTAACTTCGGACAGGAATAGATCACATGGTAACTCCGGCAGTTTTACTATCTCCTTGACTGATTTCAAGACGTGCAGGAGCATTTCAACAGAGAATGCCTCCGTTATATCGTCTTCGACGACCTCGAACACCTCGTTCGAAAGCTCGTCCTCTTTATTCGGGACTGATCCAAAGGTCACTCGTTTGGATGTGCCTTTGATATTCTTTATCGGTCGGGTACTCGTTTTTCGAGTCAGCACGACCTTTGACTAGGAACCGGTGCCGTTGCTCTCTCGGCTAACGCACCCTTTCTAACCGCACCAGGCAACACGGTTCTTGCGACGCTTGACTCCTTGTCAGCTCGCTGTCTACTGCCACAGGCTCTCAGCTCTGTGCAGGACTATTGAACGCATGACTACCTGTCATCATCCTTTTCACTAACCCTGTTTTAGATTTGCAAGTTGCACGAAATTCTGCGATGCATACGAATCCACGAGATGGGTCGTCACATGGTCATAGCCTCGTACTCGAGCGCTATAGACTAGCAGGGTTGAGGGCCGAGATTTCGAGACCTCAGAGACTATGCTATTCATTTGTTCGACAACTCTGAACTTAGGGGTAGCTTCAGAGTCCGCGTCAGTAGAGCGTCCCGCCGCTACTGCGCTCCTGCATTTCTTGAACCCTCAGCAGTCGATGCAAAACTCACGCGTCTTAAACAAAGGAAATTCGGATTGCCTCATCCATCATCAAAAGCACTTATTTAAAGAAAAGTCTGTCGCGATGGGCCGTGCCGCAGTCCGTTCATTATCGTGGGCATCCTGATATGTTCCGGTTTCGGACCCACACTAATGGACGCCTCCAGCAATCGCGTATCCTGCAGGGATCGCTTCGCCTGTCGCGCTCAAAAGAAGCGCGTCTGAAGCAACACTTTGTTGTTCGCCGGCTAGCACATGGCTCGAATCTTTGTCATAAATAATGCCCAAAGGGAACGCCTTAACGTCCACCATAAGCGCCAAGAAAGCCCAATCTGAGGCCTTACCGCACAAATGCGACATGGCGTACGACACTAACCGGATGTCGTCCTCGGTGAGCTGCGCCACACCGCATTGCTCCACGGCTAACAGCCATTGGACAATCGTGTGCGCTGCAGTTCCATCGAGCTTGGGTAAATCCATCTGTAAGGGCCTCGGCTGATGCGGCCGGGCGGGAAGACCTGTTGAGAGCCTGGCTCCGAGCCTGCTCACGCCTGAGCTCATCCTCAGTCTTAGTGACGGACTCCGCCGCAGCATGGGACTGTGCCTCGGACTCAGCTCTTCGCTGTTCGATCACGAACGCCTCAAACTGCTCGGACTAAGCAACATGTTGCTCAGGAGGACTGCCAAGAAGTCTGGCTAGGGCTTGCTCACCAAGTCCCTGCGCCAAATGCTCTGTCACCTCCCGATAATGTTCGAAGAGTTGGGATAAATGAGCTTAATCAATATTAAGGCTCATCCTCACTGACACGCTTAGAGAGACGGGTCGTGTGAAGGACTTCTAGTGCTACCAAGTGTAGGTGGGCGCTTCTCTAGCAGCCACGCTCTACTTAAGGACACACCTTCAATCGCAGTGAGGAAGCGATTTACCGTCTTCTCCCACGTGCAGTGAGGTAGTAGGTGGGTGCCTAAGCGACCTCACCCAACGGACTAAGTACCTTAGTTCAAGTGTCGTCACAGAAACGGTAATCCGGCTTCACTTACGCACTTGTTAACTAGGAGGTAGTTTTAAGACTGATATTTGATCGAATTAAATAAAATACTTAACCAAATCAATAGATGCCATCTTTGTAGATGTGCAAAGCACTATGAACTTCTCTTTACAAGAGAAGTCACTAAAGCTGAAGGCGAGTTCTACCTGAACTCCCTCGGACTTAACGAGCGCACCGTTCGCTAAGTGATATTATGTATTTTTTTTAATTATGATTTCTATATTTGTTTGTTGGATCTTGTTGAGAGTTGTTACTCTTTTTGATGAAAAAATACACAAAGTTAAAGTATCCGGTCAAGTCGCAATTCGGCAAACCAAGCTAGTTCGGACCCCTACGTGGCGAGCGTATTATCTGAATACCTCGGCTTACGGATGACGCTAGCCGTCTTCCCTTCCATTGTGAATGCACCTATGCGCATCACATACACAAGGGTGGGTCACATACCCAAAGTGGCAGGTCGAATAAAGTAATTGACCAACCTATTAAGTCCGCAATTGTACTTCATAGGTTTGCTTAACAATAGGGCAACTTAAGCCCCAACAATTCATTCCATTAGCTCTTCTCGCACTCTAAATATAAAAAGAAATTTATTAAGTTTAGTGGTCATTCTTTTCCCCTTGTTCTTTTCCGGCTTAGGTGCTCGTAGTCGTCACCAATTGACTCGCGTCTTCCTCTCCCGTTATTTGACCACCCATCGCTTCTAGCAATAAAAGCGTATCCGTAATCTGGTAAATCAAGTTCATCGTCATCCGCGACGTTCCAACCACAAGTTCCGTCATCTCGCCCACATGGGCATTCGATTGTACTAGCGACGGCACAGCCGTGATTTCGGGACTCACGAGTAATACAATCCGTGTCACGGATCCTTGGACACCGCCACTCAACTCATTGGTGCCAAAATGAAACGGAGATGACGTCCAATAGCCTTTTTCATGCAATCGCACAAACATGGATCCCGTAATCTCCCCAAATGAGCTCCATACCAGCACCGTGCGATGTTTTTCAAACACGCGCATCACCGAAATGCGTCGAAGAATTGTCGTCTCGCGCTTGTTTAAAGTCACTTTTTCCATCATGGTAATATTCATGCGATTTTCATCAATTACTTCCGCTTGAAATGGGCCGAACATCATTTCTTTGGCCGCGCTATGTCGAAAAATTCCCCATATTGTGCGTTGGACAGCATCCATTGAAAATGGCAAGACTCGTACGACTTCATGGCGAACGTAAATACCATTGGCGTCCTGATGCGCTTTCGTACCATTGTCCATATCGTGATTCATCTGTGCAATGCCACTGCGTTCAAAGACCGTATCAAGCTCGGCGTACTGGGCTTGAAGCGTACTGTTTAAATATGCAAAAAGCAATTCATCCGACGTCTTAACAGGATCGTTTTGATTGAATTCATCCGACGACGAAAGGGACTTGGCCGTTGCTTGTTGATGCTGGTCAATTGCGGCCTCAAGACTCTTTGCAATACTAAGTTGGCCTTCAAGCAACGAACGGAGTCGAATGTTTTCCACTACCGACCGGTTGACCTCTTGTTTCTGGCGTTCCGCAATGTGTTTCCATCGCAAGAGCATGTCCTGCGACGATCCGGGGGGAATACACAACATATCCACACTAGACGTCGTACAAGAGGCTTGGTCTGTTTGTTTTAATACCGCAAGCTTGTTTTCCATGTCCGTGACTTTGGCACGCAAGTAATCCAATTCATCTTTTGGCCGCTTCCGACGACGCGCTTTGTTTGCATTCGTAGTGTACGGAGTCGTACGCACGTCTTTACCTTTTGAGCTTGGAGTGTGCGGTTGCCAATTTGGGGAGCATGGGAGACGATTGGGAGGTTGCGTGATTGATTCCGGCGGTTTGCATGTTTCCAAGGGAGCAGTTGACCCAAAAAGCGGCGGGCTTTCAATCGAAAGCACGGCGTCGAGGTCGTCTTCGAGAGGCACGTTTGGAGTTGGCGCAAAGGCATCGGCGACTGAGTTATGCTCGCTGAATGACAACACGTCGTCGAGTGCAGCGAGTAAATCCTCGTCCAGGCCATCGATGCCGTCGTTAAGACCGACGGAATGCGGCATTTAAGCGTATTAAGAAGTGGTTGGAACACAGGACCGCAAATAGACGGAGTGTCGTGGTGGATTGGCACCTGTAGATCAAGGTTTGCAAGAGGCGGAGTGGAACCCTTGATATTTAATAGTGTGACACCATGGACAAGACTGACTCGATGAAATGGTGCCGTTTTGAGGGTACTCTTCGAGTGCCCCAGATTTTTTGAACACTAATCCGCTTCATGTTTACGGTATGGATGCTAGCTACCGGTACATTTTTACGGAGGTGTCGCAGCGACTGGCACGGTCGCTTGAAGTATAATATAGTCATTTGTTATCTTTCCATATGGGATCTGGACGTTTGCTTATATCTTGGCATTGCAAAGTGGCTGCTTTTAGCGCGACGAATACTGTATTAAAACTTTCTCTCTTTAAAAACCCATTTAGGAAAAAAATATGAAATAGAAGGGTTGCTTCACATGTCATTGAGGAATGCACACCTATACAATTCTTTTGTTACCGATGCAAAAATAGTAGATTGTCTCTATTGTGTTGAACATAGTCAGCGCAAGATGAGAGTCTGCAAAATGCCAGAAACGGTGCCTTCCTTACGTCCCACGGCGAGCATAAAGACACACGATTGTTGAATGACGTAGGTATTGTTTAATATTGGTGTAAACCCGTTCTCAAATTCAAAACCTTTGACACCTCTTAAGCCCAAGCTTTATTTGCAAAGCTCGTCCAAATGTTAATTTGTTTCAACATGGAAACGTTTCACCAACAAATTATGCAAGTGCCACAACCATGGTCCATCTCGCTACTCATCGGTTCTTGGCACTTAAATGCATTCATCTTTAGCAAGCAGATAACTCATCGCCACGAACGGCAAACAAACGCCAGGGCAGAAAGAAATCTACCACCTTGAGCTGTTGAGGCGGCTATGAACAGACCCCCCACTTATTTCTTACATGTTCTTTTGTTATCAGTTGAATATCTTGGCGCATTCGATCGACAAATTTACATAAAATTGCTTTGTCAACTCTGACGGCATTTTCACTGCTCGCGCTCTTTCAGTGAACACATACTTCATGAACGGGTACTGCATTCCTAGTGCGAGTAGTCACATCTAATATCGGGAAAGGGACATGAATGAGCAGATGTTTATTCATTGAAACAAGCATAATGCCGCAAAGGAATCCGCTCAGGATTCTTGCCAGTAAGTTTTCAACAAGTATGTCTGGTAAGCTTGCTCATTGCATCTTAAATAGCTCTGTCATTATACTATATTTTATTTCAATTCACATTGTTGGGAATAGCCTGGACATCCGCCGCAAGCGGCGCATCTAAAGAAGCTTTGATGAAATAGCAGGAGACTCTTAAGTACGGTGAACGTGGTTACGTGGATCCATTGGATCACTGCGCAAGACAGCGTGCTCGCTGGCGCAAGCGCGCTGGTAGAACATTAAGCTAACATTTAGCCCGTGGACAAAACGGGCGCACCCTACATGATATCCACTTCAAAGACTTTATTAAGTTCAGCGTCTGATATGATGTGATAAACATAAGTTTGGTGTTGCGCCCCCGAAAACCAAACTGCTAACAACTTATGCATGGCACGCTAGATCAGACGCTTCGTTTCAATGGCCACTTATGTGCGGTAATTGAGATGCACTTCCATCTCGCCTGACTTTATAAAGATAAGCATTGTGCGGACTTTCCTATCGAAATTGAACGCTTTTATTCATAAGCAGATTCTCAAGAGACAGTGTCCAAAGGATTTGTGAAACAATATTCTTCATCATGATTGGCCGATTATCGAATGAATGTCTGAGCTCTCATCTCAAATTTGTGATAGGGCAGCGGAGATTTGCAGCTAGATTAATGCGCCAATCATTCACTGTAAAATAGAAAGCTTTTCGAAACATTGAGAGGCTTCGCTAACCAAGATTCATGCGCGTGGGGCTGTAAGTGATGATGGTGGAAGCTTCTTCTATAAATATGTTGTCTTCCAGCGGCTTTCATTTTGTCGAAATATCCACAACAAGAAGATTAGGACCCTAACTAATATGTTACGGGGCCGCCGAGCTATACCTTTTCGATATGCGCCACCACGATAGACGGCACAATTTCGTATAGTAAGGAAAAGCGGACGCTATGGATTTGTGTCTATTGGTAAAGCTTCGTATGTTAATATAGCTAATTATAAGTGTAATCTTTCAACTTTGGTGTTAATACACTCGACACAAGCAACCAATGCGATGCGGATGCACTTTAAACGACACCATTTCAGCAATTTGGCTTAATAGCAATGACACTTAACTTATCCAACCAGTTTGTGACAAATTCGCTAGTTCTTACAATCTTCAAAAATCAGTTTCTGCAGTAAGCGACATCGACCTTGTCATTTATAGAGGTATTATACGAATCTAATTAAATTGTCTCAAAGTTTACCGCGATGTCAACGCCTATGCTGCCTCCGATTTAAATGCAAATTCGATAGTTAACTAGTCGCGACGACAGAAGTAATGGTCAATTATGAAAAAGATACGACCTAAGCTAGCACAGATACTATTTATCTTAAAGGCTCTTCCAGTTAACAGCTCGTCGGAAATTTTAACGATAGCTGACAGACAGTCTACTTACCTGTTAAAGTGGCGAAAAGTCAATCGATTAGCCATCGTTATATTTATAATTATCAGCATTTTATTCCTGCCGACGATGAAATTAGGAGGCCGTGCATTTAATTTACGAAAAAGAGGAGTGAATTTACAAATGCAGGACACTATCCTGCTGCTTACACAAGACGGCACCAGTCACAGCGTCATCTACCAACATGTTGAGCCAATTAATAAGCAAGGACAGCAATGCCGCGTACCTAACAGCTACTGAAAGCAGCGCAACTATTAGATATCTGGTCACGAACTTTTGACGGTCAAATAAGCAGGTATCGAGCTACAATGATCGTATGCAATTATGCGAAAGGTTGACATCGATGGACTGGCTTAAATTAAAAAAGATCTATTTGGTTTCTGTACATTTTATGAATTTCTCCATTATAATTACAAAAGGCAATACCGATATTTCACTCAATAATTACTCTTGCACTGGCTCTGACTCGGCATGTCCGTAAACAATATGATCATGTGAGCATTTGCTGACTCAAGCGCTGCTCTTGCAATCATTGTTTTTACCGCTTGAAGCTAATTAAGTGGTCATTTGTTTGGCATTCATCTCCAACACGATATACGCTCTGCTAACGTAAGTGCGATGCTAGATATGCCATTATCACCGCTTGATAGCAGCTCGAACGACGACATGCTCGCAGAATTGGACGAGTTGCTAACCTTAACACCAGAGGTATCCCTGACGCTAGCGCAGCTTCCATTCGACGCAGGTATTGACTTGAACGCGGTAGCGTTTCCGGAAACGAAAATTTCACTGGGGCAGCTAAATGAGGGACTCAATCCTCCGTCGTTCGAAGCCTTACAACCAGAGCCACGAGGCAAAAGCACAAAGATACTAAAAACAAAACTTTATCGTCGCAAACGTCCTAGGGATGAACTTGACCACCTTCGTGCAACAGTGGCAAATTTAAAAGAGGAATTGAAAACTCTTAGCCACTTAACGGAAACACTATCTTCTGAGAATGAAGACGATAGTGGCGAGTCGTTTGCACATTGGAAACAAGTGGCGGAAAGACAAAAAGAAGCAGCCAACAAGACTATTGTAAAGAATTTGAAGCTGCGTGCAATGGTTCAAGGTCAACTCAAAGTGGCTCGTCGTCTTGAATCGGCAATTGCCAAACACCTTCAAGAGGTTGCTGAACAAGCTTTTCCATGGAATTCAATCAAGACGGAGGTTCCGAGTACCAATATGAAGGAAAGCCATCGTCCACGGACTGCAAGTATATCAGACGACTTGCTCTTTGAAGAATTAAATGGAACGTTGGAAGCTCAGTACGCTCAAGTTGATACCATTGTGAAGTCTGAAGGACTTGCTGATCGGATGACTGAATTGCAAAGCAAGTTCCAGCTTAAGCAAACGGTGGAGGGCATTACATTTGTTGGTCGAGAAGTTCGTCTTTTGCCATTTCCTATGCACACAGTGGCTCGCGTCTTGTGGTCCCTCTTGCTTTATGAGAGCAAACACATGCCTGGAAAAATACAAACTCGTGTTTTAAACAACAATCATCTGAATGCTACGATTGTCGATACGTTGCAACTTCCGAAATCTCATTGTACCGAAATTCGTACTCGAATTGCAGCGCGGCGTTTTTTTGAAGCCAATCGGGTGGTTGTGGTCTGGAGTGGCTGCATTGAAATTGCAGGTTCCATGTTTGTAAGGCTCTGTGAAAAAGGGTTTGCCACCGTATCGTCTTTTGATTTCCTCGGCGGTGACAGTGGTTTCTCTCCTCCTGGCAGCATCCATCGTGTCGTGATTGATATTAAACCCGAGACAGTGGAATATAAAACTGGCACGGACGCGCAAGGCCACATTGGTGCAATGACTGACCTTGTTCTTGGCACATACCATCGCAACTTTGGGTTGTTAAACCAAGTGATTGAAAACTTGTTGCTCAATGATCTCATGGGGATTTCTGGCTCGAACCAGGAATGCAATTTGTAAATTTATTAATAAAGGACCTTTGTAGCGGTTGCAAATGATGAGGATTCAGTTAATTAAAAAAAGTAAACCAGTATATTACGGTTCTCATTTAATTAACCTGCAATATGCGATAATTTACACCTTGAAACTATATCAGAAAAGTTTTAACTAGATGAATGTAAATAATTGTGCTAATTAGACATACATGCCAACTTGAACAGAGGGCCGTTTTATATATTATTCTAGGTAATGAGAAAACTCTCAACTGCTTAGTTGTTGACTGAAGACTTGTGTCCACACTTCTTACACTCATAAAAGACCGTTTGACCTTCATCGGCAGAGCGGAGCTGCAGCGTGTAAAATTCCATTTCACGATTGCCACACTTTGGACACGTCTCCTCAACGGTAGCACGGGCCGGGCCCGTGACCTCGCTCATTCCAACTTCAGCATCCAACCATTTAGGCTTTGGTCTGTCTTCACTATAAGTTATGAAAGTAAGCGATGGAAAATCTGCGAGCAAACAATATGTATTATGAAAGTTTAAATAGTACCGCAACGGAATGAAGAGACGCACCTTCGTATCGGCAGCGGTGCTCGCACGCAGAACACACAATGTTATTGGTGTCTGGATGGTCCAAGATGGTCCCACAGTGTGGACAGAAGGCCGGTCCGGATGTCACGGCGCTTGACGAGAAGAATGTCGTTGGCATAGCGAACCTCCTTGCTCTTTCAGCCACTTAATTTATATTAATAAAACCCAAATTGTCGTCGTTTTTAAAAAAGCCCACTAGGAAAATTCATTAATTTTAAGAAAACCATTCGCTCCATGCGAAATCTCCGCGTTGCTGCGCGCTCTGTGAGTGCCTCGAATTCTGGTGGTTTGCATCACCCTTGGCTGCGATTTCAACACGGCAGATTGGGCATGAATTGCCAATCTGCAGCCACTCGTGCAGGCACGCAGTGTGAAACATGTGCTGTGTCGCCATTAAAAAAAGTTAATGCGTGAATTACCAATCATCGGTCACAATTTGTACCTGACACGGCATTTTCGTGACTCGCGCGCCCATCAACATGTCCACTTGACAGATAGCGCACTCGCGCGCGTCCTTCCGGACAATAAAAGTGGCCGTAATACCTTCTTGGTATTTGGTACGGAGAAAAGCTACGAATCTACGTATCAAAGGATTAATAATTTCCACTTAAGGCTATGTATGTAATGCCCCAAAGCGCACCGTTCGCCAACTTTAGCGCTCATCATAAATGCTGGGATTTTCACAATTTCGCCACTGGAGTCTGTCATCGTATAAGGCCATACATCGGCGGTCTGAACGATAAGCACACCAACAGCACCTGCAGCTTGAGCTCGAAGAATTTTTTGTGCAAATGTACAGCCTCCACGGATCATCACGACGATCTGCCTCGTTACAAGAATAACACAATCAAGCGTCAAGCACGCCGTAAAAAGTCAAGCTCACCTTTTCCTTTAATTCACTAAAATTGTGGAAAGCGCTTGCCCCATCGAAAGGATCAGCAATGACCATTTTCTTTTCCTGAAGCGATTCGCATGGACCAAAATTGCCGGGAATAGCGATCACCTAGCAACAACACTTACGAATATGATTAAATCAATATTATATATATATATTTTAAAAAAACCCACCTCGCCTTTGATTCCCTCTACGATAATCGCAACTTCCACCGTCGACGCCTGGTCGGCAGAAAAAGACCCCAGATTTTTTACTGTTGCTCATAGAAAAATTAAAAATGACACAATAAAGTATTCGCAGCATTCCTGTACTAACCCGCTTCGTCAGACGCAGGTCGACGCGCTCCTACGTCGCCTGCTCCATTCCAGTTATTATTTGTCAGCAAGTGCATCATTATCGTCTGTAGCGTCTCCGCACTCGTCTCAGAGCTATTGAATGCAGCAGTCTGTCACAAGTTTCAGATACAAGCTACAAGGATGGCAAAATACGATTTCGCAGTACTTCTTCCGTCGCTATTAGTTCTTGCCGACGCACTAAATCACAGCCGCAAATTAAGCAGCGCTTGCCGTCTACAGCTTCAAAATATGGGAGTTAATACACTACATCCGCAAATTTTAACGCGCAATCGCTCGCCTGCAGTCGTTGTTTGTGAGATCTCGTTGCAGTCTCTGCAAAAGAGCTGCGACACTGCTGCTGCCATCATAGCCTTTCACAGAGCAAAGGTAAAATATTAGTCATGCTAAGTGAGCTTTAATGCTAGCCACACACGTTGACGTCCGCGAAAGCCAAGTCATCGAACGATGTCATGTTTATCGTGATTGTTGGGTCAACAACACCTGTCTAAATTTTATACTCTCTTTTATGTAGTATCGCAAAGAGCTTTAATAATAATATTACAACTAAAAGATGACCTGCTATTTTAAATAAAAGCTAAAAATGCACTTTTGCTCTAAACTGTGCAAACCAAAAAAGGCCAAACATGGAGGAGGAGGCGTTATCTCCCTCTTCTAAACCGCCTGCGCTGTCCACGCCTCTTTCTCCACTTCCAACAACCACATCGACTCCACCTCGCTGCAATAAATCTCTTAATGTTGCCCCACAGGACCAGATAACCGCATCCACGTCCCCACACTCCAGTCCAAATGCGTCATTGAAAGTCAAACAGTGCTCTAGCTTTTCGTCGCCACTGCCTCCTTGTCCCGAAGACGTACTCGATCCGCTTCCGCCATCCTGCACACCGCCCAAGTATCGTCCATTAGAGGAAAATGACGACGACACGCGCAGATTTGACGAACCCCAGAGCTTTCCGACGCCGCCTCCTCCGCCATCGCCACCCGTAGCAAGTCCATTTGGCACGCCACCGCCCCCTCCACACCCTCCATTTTCTCCACCTAGTGCCAAGATCGCCATAAAATTGGCAGAAGCTCTCGAGAACGCCGTACAGACCTCTCACGAGGGTCATGAGCCACATAATTTTGAAGCAACACAAGCTAGTTCCAAAGACAGAAAAGATATTCATGAAAAAAGTGATGTAAGTATGGACCCCACCAATACTGCTGATACCTCGTCTTCGGTGATTGCATCCATGCGAAGTGCTGTCCGAGAAAGGGAGATTATGGCCGAGGTCGTGCAAGAAGTACCAATGAAGAGACCACGCTTTTATATTGGCGACATTAGCAATTATAGTATTATTGACAAAGTCGGCTCGGGGACTTATGGGTACGTTAAGTAAACTTGGTGTGGCACTCGAGAGTACAAGCTGATTTTATGTATACGTAGTGAAGTGTTCAAGTGTCAACATAAAGTTACCAAAGACATTGTTGCATTAAAGAAACTTCGACCGGATGTCGAAAAGAATGGAGTAAGTCTTTGTCTAGAAAGTAGATTAATTTCTTAACTAACAAGCTCGTATATTACGAAAGTTTCCTGTCACTTCGATTCGCGAGATGAAAATATTAAAATATTTGAAACATCCGAATATTGTGAAGCTAAACGAGATTGTTTCATCTAGTGGTATGTAATTTATCGTGATAGCTTCTTTAATATAATTGTGGCAATTTGGTTTACAGCTCCACCGAAGGAAGGCAAGCGACCACCGTTATATTTCGCGTTTGAGTACATGGAACACGATTTATCGGGGCTTTTGAATCATCCGCGTGTCAAATTTACACGGACACAAATCCAGTGCTATATGCGGCAGCTTTTGACGGGCATTGCTGTCATGCACCGCAATAAGATTATTCATCGCGATATCAAGGCGTCAAACTTGCTTTTGAATAACCAAGGTATGCTCAAGGTTGGGGATTTTGGGCTTTCTAGGTTTTGGAATGAAGTGAATGCCAAAGCTGGGAGGTATACAAATAAAGTTGTGACGCTTTGGTATCGCCCACCCGAACTACTCATGGGATCAACGTCGTACGATTTTTCCGTGGATCTCTGGTCAATTGGGTGCATTTTTGGTGAACTCTTACTTGGCAAGCCCATTTTACAGGGCAAGGCCGAAACAGAGCAGGTTTGTCTAATTATTTGTGATCGGCGTTCAAAATGAGAAGACTGATTCGTTGGGTATTTTAATGGCAGCTCCAATTGATTTTTGGGCTTTGTGGCATGCCTACTGAAGACACGTGGCCTGATTTTTTTACACTACCAGGAGCCGAGAATCTTCGGTTGGACGATAAATACATTTGCCCTTTGCGTGAGCGGTTTACCAAGTGCGTGCGGTACTTTGGTTCTATTTTGTACTGCTGGACTAATGGTTGTTTAGTTTTCCACCGCATGCTATTGATTTATTAGAAAAGCTTTTGCAGCTTGATCCGTCAAAGCGTATTACTGCTGCAGAAGCTATGAATCACGATTACTTTTGGCGAGTACAGACATGTAAACCGCGCGAGTACGTTTTGAGACTCGTAAAAGATGTGTTTTTTTTGCGAGTTGTTCACTGTGATAGTTTGATGTACAGCCTTCCGAAATTTTGCGTGTCTTCGACTCACGAATATCAATCTAAGAAACGGCATCATGAAGAAATGGCAGCAGCGGCTGCCATTAATGGAAACTCGTCAAAGGCCAATGACCAAAATCGCTTTTTGCGGCAACGGGGCGAGCGTAGCGGTCGTCGGGAGCGCAACGAACACTATGGCGAAGAGTATACTCGCTCGGATCGAAGTCGAAATTATCGTCCACAACGACCGAATAGTGACTACTATGATCGAGATCGAAGTCGAAGTCGTGAGCGCTATGGCGACCGTGACCGTTTTCGAGACCGTGAACGCCGATAGACAAGATCGTGAATGGGAATTTTGATGCAATTGATTGCTGCTACTTGACTTGTTGTTTTATCGCTGGACAGACTATGATGATTGCAATTAGATTTGGCATTTACAGCATCAATTCGCATAAACAACAAAGCAAAACCGAGGAATTTGTTACAGTAGACAGAAATCCAAAGTTAAAGACCTGTCGAATTTATCCCTATGTCTTCTGGCATTAATATTACCAAACTTGGTAATATTGGAACTATTTGAGTCAAAATTAATAACGATAATAATTTTGTACTTCTTTATTTAATTCCTTTCATAGGAAATAATATTTATTATTCCTCCTATAGAAAATAATACTTATGTACCGGGACACCCCGTTACATCACCCTTAACCAACAGCCACTATAGTGACTGATGTAGGGTGACAGAAAATACTATTATGTCATCTCCTATATTTTGCATTATTGGTATTAATAATAATAGTCGATATTTTCAAATTTGATAATATTTTTTTTTTCAAATTATTAAAGTCAAAATTTATACAGATAATAATTTTGTACTTCTTTATTTATATTCCCTCATAGGAAATGATATTTATTATTCCTCTTATATAAAATAATACTTATGTAGAGGGACACAACGTTACAACACCCTCACCCAACAGACACTATAGTGACTGATGTAGGATGACGGGAAATACTATTATGTCTTCCCCTGTAGTTTTGCATTATTGGTTTAATCTAAAATACCATTTTTTCCCATTACTCGACGAATAAGTCTGTGCGCGTGGCCCGTGAGGCCGCAAAGCTGGCAGCTGCACGAATCAGTGCAGCTACCAGCTTTTGGTAATGCAAATGTTTCAGTAGATGCTAATGCGTCTACTGTGGGGAATACGTCACCTCCTACTCCCATTCGAGGTGACTAGAACATGTCATCTGTTGATGACATCGCAAATGACGGTGACAAGTCACCTGCTTATCCAATTGCAGGTCGCTGGACCAAGTCACCTGCATCGCCCGACTCAGTATCTACTGTAAAGGCCGAGTCCGTTAAACCTTTGGATTCTAACGTGACAATCAGAGAGGTGATGACGAGGTTGTTCGACTCGTTGGACCTCTTTGGTGGGGAGTATTCTGATGATGCCTCCTTGGGCGATGATCACTCTGGTGACATTAGTATGCGTCACCAGGAGCTAAGTGGTCGTGAAGGGAAGAGTGCTGCTGGTGGGGATAGTTTGAATCACCAGGAAAGGAATGATTCTAGGGATCGCTCCATGGTTCAAGTTAACGTAATGATTTACATGAGCGAACAGGAGAGGGGCCGCAATACGTTGCGATTCGCACCTAATAAGAAGTCTTGGTTGCCCTCTAAGGGTAACCCGATTCGTTGGTCTGACATGACCAACGATCGATACATACTCCGTTATTCGACTCATCCAGGCTTCACAAGCCTGGTAAGGATAAACCGGAATTGTTCATCGATGCCGGAAAAAGGCATCGATGACAATATAGTAATGTGCATAATGTAGGCCGTGAGGTCTGACTTGACAAGCTAAATGCTTTCTGTGAACGGTTCGAGAAACGACCGTAGTCGTTGCACGCTATAAGCTGCACCGTGTGTCTAGAGAGGCAGGGATACCTTGCCTCTCATGGGGGGGTCTCATGTCCATGCTGTTTTTAGAGTGCAGGTCGTGCCCTAAGGAAGTATATCCCCTTAAGATTCTTATTGAAGGACCTCATCTTACAAGATGCGTCAAGAGATCCAGAACCTCCAATCCTTGTGCAAGCACGAGAAGCATTCGTTCTCCGATGGACCTTCTGTCGAGGAGGATGGGTCCCGTTGCGCTGCAGCACGAGACCCGAATGTCCAACATCAGTTGGGAACGAGTTTTCCAACTATCATGCGAGGGTGGATGCCCTCGCCAACGAACGAGATAACTCGCTCGAACTCCCTTTTACCTCACAGTGTCCCGAAAAACTTTAGCAAGAAAAGGCTTCTCGCCACCTGAATTCATTAATGCGTGTGGAGGGGAAGGTAAAATTGGCTTCGCTTCGCTTGATCTACATTGTGATTTGGATCACCCTCTTAAATATTTGAGGGGGGACATTTATTACGGGCGATCCTGTCGCCGCGATTAAGCGGTGACGATTGATTATGGTTCTCGTGACCAGTTGTGCGCAGGTTGCGACTGATCAACTTGAGAACGAAAGTACACATTATTCTTTTAAAACGAGCTGGTGACAGCTGTCATAAGATCTCTTCCTTGGAGGAAAGAGTGGATCGTCTTGTTCAAGAGAATCAGACTCTGTTCCGAGACAATAAGGCTTTGGCTCGGAACCGTCAGGCTTTGGCGGATGCCCTAGACCGTTCCAGTGTAATCTGGTATCGGGAGAAGCCTCGAAGTGATGGTACGGGCGGAGACGCCCGAAATAAAACGTAGCATACTACGAGGCAGCTCGATCGTGTATGCATTGCCTTGGCGATGTAGTAGACGAAACGGGCCGATATACCTTAAAAGTAATTTATTACCGCCTACATTCGTCACTACATGTTTTGGTAGGTTTAATGTAAACATTAGGACTAGGTCATTAACATTAAATGACAGTATGTTTGCTCTTCCATTTTTGTCAGAGTTCCATTTCTATCGGTCCACCGCATCAGCGATGGATTCCTGTCCAAGTGAGCCACTGCTTCTCTAGCCAACAGGAAATTACATCTCTTCATTATTAAGAGTATTATCGCTCTCAATACAATGTTGTTTTCGATGATGAGTATTTCAGCAACGTCATCAAAGTCAGTATTAACATTATTGTTATTACTGAATTTGTCCACTCCAATGTTAATTAAATCAACATTGGTATTCTTCGCATTGACATTAGTGCTAATGCGCGACGAGCAAGCTAGAAGGTTGCTTGCTCGAGCGAGTGCCTCCCCCCTTGAATAAGAGTCACTCTCAAAAGAGGTGGGTATACGTGGATGGCGTAAGCCATTCACGAAAAATGAGGTATGCTTTGTAGAGCATGCACTCAATTGTTGAATAAATGGGGTTGTATCCGCAAAGTATCTCTTCTAGAATACGGTGTGCTCGCTCCGTTAGACCATCTGTTTCAGGATAAACAGACGTTGAGATTTTCAACTGTGCTCCAAATGATTTGAACACAGTTTCCAACATTCCGCCGTGAATTCAGGGTCTCGATCTGAGAAACCCATGCAGTCGAAACTATATATATATCGAGTCAACAAAGACACGAGCAAAACCTTTGGCTGTGATCCAATACTGCAGCAAGATGAACCATTTCGCTGAAACGATCAACAAAACCGAGAATACCATTATTCTTATGTTCGTCGTCGGGAATTCCGAAGACGCAGTCCACGGATACAGACTGTAAAAGATCTACCGAAACAGGCAAAGGTTGTAACCGAGCACAGGATGAAGCACTAAGCTTCACCCGTTGACGAATCTCGCTAGACTGTATGTATGTACTTGCGGACGAATTCATACTCATCGATGGACAAAAGTGTTATCGATGAGAAGACTTGGATGGAACGTGACATTTTGAAGCGAGCTATTTTGATGACGTCTTCGTTCATAGCAGAACCATCCTAGAACGTCGGACATTACAGTACATCGTACCCACTCCGAAAGGTTCTTACACTTACGCGTAAGCATAAATTTTATGTTAATCTCAAAAATCATTCGCGCCAAAAGGGTTGATGGATTACCTAAAAAATCCGTCCCAATCTCACGCTAAGTCGCGACTTCTACTGGCCGCGCCAGCTGCTGAGAACCCGTTCAATCTCAGGAATATTTTGCCGACCGACCACGTACTGGTTATTTGTGACGAGTACGCAGATCTGCTTGACTTTGCCACTCTGCAGATCGCACATAAACCATTTCGGTTCTAGCGTTGGCGATTAAGTTATCTCCAAAGTTAATTTCGGGGGCGCTATTAGATCAAGCGTATAAGCGCCTATGCTGGATCCGTTATTTACCAAAACACAAAATGTTACAGTTTTCTCTTTGGATCTTATAATTAAAAGTTCCTGGGAACCTTTGACCACAGGTTTATTGGGTGGTCAATCTTCGACGATGCCTGTTAGGACATCCACACGCTTGTGCTCCAAGAAGTTCATCAGATGACCATCAGATTAACGAAAGGCAGCCATCGCCACGGCTTGATACTGCCAGTTTAGTCATGGATCGTGCTTTCTGAGTAATGTTAATCCAAGGATGATATCAAAATGTCATTAAAATTCAGTACGATGAAATCATCATCATACTGTTTACCCTTTAGCGTGTATTGGATATTACCTACGCGTTTCTTTACTGTTACAGATGCGCATGTCGCTAGGCGCCCTGTCATCCTCGTTAAAGGGATATCGTGCTTATTAAAGTTGACCCTGCGATCTTCTAGCGGTTGGCGTCCAATAAAAAATTTCGACGTCCCACAATCGACTATGGACTTTAGTGACAACTAATATGCCACTATAGTTTTCAAGGTGATGAGATTAACGTCATCCCCTGGTGTAACTACACACAATATTTGTGTGTGAGGAGCAACTTTGGTCAAAAGGCCAACAAATTCATTTGACGTTGCCGGATCAGTTGGGCGCTCCGCACCTACTGACCCCAACCGTTTTTTACGATCCGCCTCGCCGTCACGATTTCGCAACAGCGTCGGATCCGCGTTCTCCGCTATTCCTAGCGAGAGGTCGGTCTTTTCGCTCAGCGTTATTGATTCTACTTACTGGACGTAAGGCACTACACTCATAGGCTTCGTGGCCCGTCTTCTGGCAACGATTCTTTTTTTTGCAATCGGTCTTAACTTGAAGAGCGAGGTTCCTCGCTCTCTACACACAAGAGATTTATGGGTTCTATACCTCCGTTTTCTTGTTGTCTCGAAGGACGATAAGGGTCGAAAGCCTGTTTCAGGCTGAAGTCCTCATCTTCCGCTACAGAAATGGCTTAGTCTAGCGTCTCTAGCTCGGACCGGAACAGGTAGGACCGTCCGCAAGCCCTTTAAATAACACAGTTGCCTGCGTTTGTTTATCTATTGGATGACTCACGATACAACTTACAAAGTATCGTGCATGTTGGACATAAGCGTGAAGGTCACGCTTGCCCTGCGTCAAATTTAGGAGCTCGGCTCAAGCCCTATATTCGGCTCGTGGCGGTCCAAATATTTGCTTGAGCCGGGTCTCAAAGACCTCATAGGACCCAAACACAAACGGGTAGTGAAGCTTGAGCCTTACTGCCCAAGATTTGGCACATCCAACTAAGTTAAACATGCCGACTCTCACTTTTGTCGCATCATCATTGATGCAGCAAGCTTCAAAGGCGTCGTCTAATTTGACGAATCATCTTGAAAGGGAGTCATCTTAAACTGCCTTAAGCTAAGAAATTTTAATATTTAATCTTTTGGGTCGACGCGGAAGCGTCGGCCTGCTAGCAGCATGGAAAGGTGCTGTCTGAACAGTTTCAACTGTTAAGCACTCTTTATACTTTACACCTTTGCGTGTTGAGAGCCTTGCTGGTGAAGCAAGGTTACGTTTTCATGGCCCCGTCGATTTTATGTTGGATGAGCTCGGCTATAGCCGCATGTTGCTCGTCTCTTTGAAAAGCGAACAACATAGCCCTAGCGGCTCGCCCGCATACGGCCGAACTTATACTTTCGACCGCCTTCACTAAAATGAGTGAACCTTACAGCGACCTTACCAAGGATCTATTCCTTGGCTTTCCCGGTGAGATGGGAAAGGAGGAATTTGACCTTCGACTTGGGCGTCTCGAGGAGCCTATATGCGATGGCGATGTCTACTTTTCAAAATCATCGATTTAGCGACAATCGAATTTTAATTTTTTTTTACCTTCTCCTGAGTAGAAGGAGGGTTCCGTCTTCACAAAAGCGTTCCGTTAAGATCACGCGTGTGTTAAGCCTAGCCGATTCTATACAGCGAGCTCGCGGGCCATAAAACTAATGTATGGCGAGACGGTGTGCGTCGGGGGTCGCTGATCTCATCAGCGACGTGACGAAACCTCTCCCGATATAACCGCGAGGCGACTGAGGGTATCCCACTCAACACCAGTGAGATGAGAAAGGTCGCGTGCTCCAGAAGCAAATTTATAGCGTCAAAATACAACGATTCGCTTATCCCAAACTCGGGCATGAGAAGAATTACTAAGTGCTACCAGGTGTAACGGGGCTAGAATGTCCCGTCACTAGCTTAGACTAAGCGCTTGAGGAAGCCTTCAGCCCTAGTATAAGGTATCAAGTAAAAAATTAAAACTCGTTAGGAAGATTTTTTAGTCGTACTAAGTACGAACGTGTTCCCGCCTTTCAGGAACCACTCATTTATAGGTAACTTATAATTGGTCCATATGGATACCCTCGCCAATGAGCTAAATAACTCATTTGAGCCCCATTCACCTCACGGTGGTTCGAGAAGCGTTCAACAAAGAAACACTTTTCACAACTCGAATCTGTCAATAGGTGTGAAGGAGGGTGGAAAATCGGGTTCGCCTCGTTCGTACCCGAGTCAACACCGTGACTTGTATCACGTCCTTCTTTGTTTACGGGAGGACATTGATCATAAGCGATCCCGTCGCCGCGAGTTATCGATGACGGTTGATAATTATCTCGTGATCAGTTGAGAAGTTGTGCGCAAGTTGCGACTGATCAATTGGCGAACGAAAGGAATTATCAGTCCCTTCACAACGAGCTGGTGACAGCTCGTTAAAAGATCTCTTTCTTTGAGAAAAGAGTAGATCGTCTGGTTTACGAGAACCAGACTCCGTCCCGAGACTATATTTTCTTAAGCTCGGGAATATCAGGCTTTGGCAGACGCCTTAAACCGTTCCGGGGTGATTTGGAATCGGAAGAAGCCTCGTACCGATGGTAAGGGTAATGGCGCCCAACATAAAACGTAGGATGCGCACGCATCCTACGAGGCAGCTCGATTGTGTATGCATTGCCTTGGCGGTGCAGTACACGAAATGAATTGATATACTTGGGCAGTACACGTTCGTCACTATAGGTTTTGGTAGATTTACCGTGGCCAGTAAAATTAATCGCTGAAATATAATATGAATTTTATTCTTCCATTTTTGTCAGAGTTCCGCTTTTGTCATTTCACCGCGTCAGCGATGGAACCCTGTATGAAACGGACCACTGATTCTCTAGCCAGCAGGGATTTTCCTGCCGACTCGGTTGTGTTTTCGTCTTCAGTGCGAACGATGCGCACTGCGAAGATGTCATTCTTCTTTTTTGTGAGAGTATTATTGTTCTTTCTATTATTATTGTTTTCATGCTGAGTCTTTCAGCATCGTTATCAAAGTCAGTAATAGCCTTATCGCTATCACTAAGTTCGTCTATTTCAATTTTAATTAAATCAACATTAGTACCCGCCTGACGAACAAGAGCTAGATTGTTCTTTGCTCGAGCGAATCCCTCACTTCACTTGAATAAAAGTTTATTTAAACAAGGTGGGGACACGGGGGTGGCGTAAGCCGTTCAAGAAAATCAATGTATGCTTCGTAGAAGCTTGCACTGAATTGTTGGTGCAAATTCTACCTTTGGCAAGAACTCGCTCCAGCTCACAAAACAGTGGACGTATTCGCGAAGTATCTCTTCGAGGGTACGATTTGCACGTTCTGTCTGCCCACCTATTTCAGGATGGCACGAAGTTCACATTTTCAGTTGTGTTCCAAGTGATTTCAAACAGAGATTGCCAAACCTCCGCTGTGAATCTGGGGTCTCAATCTGAAACTAGCTCACGGGGTAACTCATGGAGTCGAAATATCGTATCGTATCAATAAAGACACGAGCACAAACGTTGGCTATGATCGACTTTACACTGCAGTAATATGTACCATCTTGCTGAAACAACAAATACAACAACACCATGATTCTTGTGATCATCTTTGGGAAATCCGAAGACGAAGTCCATAATTACGGACTCCCAACACTCTGCCGGAACGGGCAAAAGTTGAAATGGAGCACGGGATTTAACTGCTTAATAGTTTATATATAAAGCACTGGGCTTCATCCGTTGATTGACAAACATTGCAAGCACGTATGTACTTGCGGACAAACTCATACTGACGCCCACTAGAAGACGCGACTTATCGTGAGGTTGATCTTCTCACGTCCACGATGCCCACTAATTGGTGCATCGTGGCAATAATGCATGATACGTAAACGCAAACTATTATGGGTAGAGATAACGACACGAGGAGTGTTGCCAGCAATGGCTGTGTTACATAGCAAACTATTGCGTGTTATGTATCGATCTGTGAGGATCGATACAATGTCGCCAATCCTTTTAAGTATTGTTGTAATAGATTTTTAAGAAATCTATGAATCTTTTAAGAGTCTTTTCTTCTTGAAAGGCCCTTCTAACGTCGTCAAGTAATGTTGACGACAGAACTCATATTATTGCAACTGTGGGCTCATGCTCACTGTTGATTGTTGCAACAGTGGGCTTATCTTCACTATTGATTTGGGCAGTCGGCTCAAAATCGGGCCGGCGCGAAAGGGCATCAGCGACGACATTAAGGCATCCTGGTTTATATCTACGGAGAAGTTAAACTCCGCGAAGAAAGACAACCATCTCGCCATTCTTTGCGAGAGGTGTGGACTGTGTACGGCTGTGCGTCAATACGCATGGACCGTATAAGAAATGAACGGTCTATCTTCCAAGAGATAGACCCTAAACTTAGCCAGTGCATATTTTGTAGCAAGTAGTTCCTTGTCATGCACTTACTAAATTGCGTTCTGCTGGTTGAAGCTGACGCGATTGATAGCACACTACGCGGTTTGCATCGTCTGTTTCAAATTGCATAAACGCATACCCGATTGCAAAACCGCTGGCGTCTCAGACCACATGATATGGTCTGTCTTGGTCCATATTCGCCAGGATTGGCGATTGCATCAAGCTTTGTTTGATACCCTCAAAGGAACGCTGACAATCAGCGTTGTATGACCACTTTACATTTTTCTCTAACAAAGAAGAAAGATGTAGTGTCATGTCGGCATAATTTCGTGAGTGCTTATGCAGGTACGCCGCTTTCTTTGTTTGATGCCCTCAAAGTAACGCTGACAATCAGCGTTCCCTGACCACTTTATATTTTTATTCAACAAAGAAGAAATATGTAGTATCATTTCAGCATAATTGCGTGAGTACCGGTGCAGGTACGCCGCTGAGCCGAGGACCTTTCGAAGTCCCTTTACATCGACTGGCACAGACCAATCGGAGATCGCCTTGATATTTTCCGAATCATGGCGTACACTGTGTTTACCACGATGCATCCAAGAAGTGGAGTTTAGCTTGCAGCGAATAACACTTCTTCAGATTTGCATACAGCTTGTGCTTACGCATAAGTGTAAGAACCTTTCGGACGTGGTTACAATGTACTTCAACTTTCCGACTTTCCGCTCGTGGCTCTGTTATGATGAACGAAGACGTCGTCAAAATAGCTCGGTGCGAAATCCCGCACCGATTTCAACAGATTGGTTCCACATCTGTTGAATGTTGCAGGGACATTACTTAGCGCCTGAAGCATTGCTAGCCTCTCTTTCGCATTCTGCTTGAGGTGCTTACTGCTTTGAGCGGGTTCTCTGCTCATGCATAAGAATCTGATAGAATCAATTCATTAGATCCATTGACGAAAAGATGGTACTCTTTAACATATCAACAATGATTACATATTTACGTGGTATCGGCGCTTGAGCCGGTACCGTTGCAGCGTTCAATTTATTGAACGCATGCACAATCCACCATCCTCCTGTTGCATTACGCACACATAAGGTCGGAGGGCTATTTGGGGGGTTCCTCCTTACATGGCCTGCTGCTAAGCGATCAGCAAAATATTTGTCGATCGGAAATATTGTTCACGAGGCAATGGCCACTGTTTAATGACTTGTATCAGGACGATTTCTGTCGGGTGCCTTTATCCTTAGGCAACTCGCACGGTACGGATTTAGAAAATACATTTTTGAATTCGTTGTATAAAAGATTTGTATATAAAGACTCCCGGGATTGGGCATAACACGTTCCATCCGAGTCTTCTCATCGAGGATACTTTCGTCCATCGATGAGCCCGTTCGTTCACAGGAAAAACTATTGCCGACCGAATATCGACCACGCACTTGTCATCCGTGACAAATACACAGATCTGCTTGACTTTGCCACTACGCAGATCACGCAGGAACCGTTTCGGTTGTAGCGTTTAATCTTCAAAGCTAACTTCGGAGGCGCTAACAGATCAAGTGTATAAGCGCCTATACTGATCCATTGTTTACTAAGACATTTATTGTCTCAATTCCCTCTTTGGATTTTATTTTCAAAAGTACCTGGGAACCTTTGACCACAGGTTTCTGGAGACTTATTTCCCACGAATCTTGGTGACTTATTCCCTCAAGTTTATTTGGTGAGTATTATTCCAATTGAATCTGGCTGTGGTTGCGCAACCACAGCGAAATTCTCTACGATCGACTCTTCAGTCGATCTAGGACTATCGCACTGTCTCTTAACGACAGACTTTTAAAAAAATTAATGGATGTTGCTTTCCAAACGAGCATTCTTGTTTCGTATCACTTGCCTTAGTCGAGTGGTCGAACTTCGACGCTGCCTGTGATTGTCAGAAACACTGAGCAACACGATCGACCTTCCGCTAGGAACAGCGGAGGACGCGGATCCGACGCTGTTGCGAAATCGCAACGGCGATGCGTATCGTCAAAAAGCGGTCGGGGTCAGCATGTGCGGAGCGCCCTACTGATCCAGCAACGTCAACATAATTTGCAGGCCTTTTGACGAAAGTTGCTCCTCACACACAAACATTGTGTGTTACTGCCCGAGGTGATGAGGTTAACCTCATCACCTTAAAATTAAAGTGGCAAATAAATTGCTACTAAAGTCCCTAGTCGACTGTCCGACGTATGACTTTCAAAGGACGGGGAATGTATATATATACAGTCAGTCCTCCGCTATCTTATCCCACGCTACTTAATAATTTTTGTTTTTTTTATGGATTTGGCATCCACAGTCATCGATCCTAGTGAGATACTATTATAACACTTAATAAGATTTCAATGAGAACATAAGGTAACAGAAGTCGAGTTTATCACAATTAGAGGGAAAATAAGAAATGGTGGGAGGGATTAGGCAGAAATGATTATAAAATCCAGGAGCCAACACAGTGCTACCATGGCGTAATAATGTTGCATTTTGCGAGCTTCTTTAAGAGCATTGCGGTGCTCAGGTTTGGTAATGTTTAGCAAAAAATAAGTAATAATAATTTTCTGGAGCTTCTCTGCTTTTTAGAATAAGAGCATTTCCTCTTCCTCTGGCACCTCCTCATTTTGCTCCTCAGAATGCTGCACATATGCCAGGATCTCATCATCAGCCAATTCGATGTGAGCTGCCTCATCCTCTTCAATTGGATTGAGGAGTTTTTAACGACACGGTATTGCGCAGTGAGAGCCGATTAAAAGCAGCTTGGAGTATGGTGCGTATACGTTTATGTTCTCTGTGGCACTTGTCCTACAACTTGTTCATTCAGATCTTCCATTGCTGTTTGTGGCACTTGCTGCTGTCCACCCTGAATGAACGAACCACTATAATTGAAGCCGTTGGCAACAATTTGACTTGTGATCTCGTCCCAGGCTGCCATTAATCAACGCATTGCTGTGAGCTGGTCTACCTTGTACATCTCAACCTCTCCACGCTTGTCTCGGTCAAGGGCATTCTGAAATTGATGGCGGCGATAATGGCACTTGAATGCTGAGATGATGCCAGCATCCATTGGCTGAATCCTGGATGATGCATTAGGCAGTAGGAGGAGAACATTGACGTGAATAAGTTTAAGGTCCTCCCAAATGTGGAAGGGAGCCTTGTCAAGGAAGAGAAGGATCATGCGCTTCTGTTTCTGTAAGGCAACAAGTGATGAGAGTACAAAACGAACTGTTTTTGAACTTTGCATGAATCAGAACAAACCTTCAGGTCAGCTTCTAGCTTTAGCAACCATTCCTAAGAAAACACCGGTCATCCAGGCTCTGTTGTTGTATCGATAGTATAATTACAGTTGAGCATTAGTCTTTTTTGGAAAGCACGCGGTTCCCTAGCATGCCCGATGAAAAAGCGGAAGCTTCTCAGACCCGTCCGCATTTGATGTGGAAGCGAGAGTTAAGCGGGTCTAAAAGCATGACAGTTACTATAGGAAATAATATGGAAATTTTAGTAGGAAAACATCTATGAAACCTTGTTCTTTTTCAGACCCTCAACTTGCTATTGCGAGATTGTTTTTTAGGCCTGGAAGTGGTTGAATTTATTAGCCTTGTATCACTCCAAAAGAAACCCAACAAAACGTACTTACTCGTTTCATCCATGATGAAGACATCAAAGAGACTGTACTTGGCGATTGTGGTACCAGACCAGACAGAGCAACTTCATTGCTTCATTGTCAGTTCACCATAATTCCGAAGAGAACGTAGCTGGGGTGGCGCTGCTGGAACTTGTGCAACTAGCCAGCAGAAAATTCAATTGCATCATCTGAAACATTGGGGCTCTGTGCAAAGGTCTTGGCTTTCATCTTAATGAGATATTCAGTCAGGGCCACTCCACGGAAGGACCCAGGATGCAACAGCTTCCTCCACAACAGGGTGTTGGACAATCCGGGGTCGTTTGGCACTGAGCTTCGTCACACCATAGCCTCAAACTGGTGGTAACTCTTTTTAAAGATGTGGCTGATTGTAGCCTGCGTATTTCATTAGGGAGGTTGAACCGCTCCTCTGCCCAAGAAGCCAGCATGGTCTAGCTCCTCTTTTTGTCTGCCGCTTTCTTTCGGCAGGCTTTATGTTTCTGTTTGATGATGAGGTGGACCTTAGACTTGACGAATTTTGATATTTCAATTTTTTTAAACTCGTTTAGAATTATAGTCTCCTATCAGCATGCTGATCCTCCTTAAAACACAGCTTTGAACCCCCTAACAAACCATGTTGACACAATTCGAATGTAGTAATGATATTTCCAAATCTTTTATAATTTCCAATTCTGTATCCCTTCCACTGGGACTATAAGCTAGCAGAGGAATGACAGTATTACGATCAGCCTGTGTAGAGCGTGATGGTCGTTAAAAAATTGGATTCTATTTTGTTAGAAATATATCTATAATACAATTGTTTGGCTGTGCAAGTGCAAATATTGTTGAGCCAAAGACAGTTTTTGTCAATTATAAATTTTATCATATCTCAAACCACTTCCCCACACCGATGCTGTGGCGCGGCTCGCGTCTAGTGAGTTCGTTTTCGAGGAGTGTATTTACTTTTGGCTCCTTGTCGGTGAGTGCGGGAACAGTGGCCTTATATGTGGACGCACCAGTTGCAGATTTAGGGGACGGCAAATACGACGGTGGTCGGCGTTCCGAGATCTTTCCTGAATGGCTGCACGACATGGCACGCGTCCCATTATTTGGTGCCGTGACGCTTGGTTCCAAGGTCTACTTGCAGCACTTTAACCGCTCCACTATCAAAGGAGTAGAGATTCTAGTTCAGCAATTAGACCAGCGGCCCAAGGGCACATCTGTTATCACAGTGTCGAATCACTCGGCAACAGTAGACGATCCGGCAATATTCGCCAAGTAAGAGCTTTGAATAATATTTACGACGGCAATAACTATAACTTACTACATTTTTATATATAGCATGATGCCATGGAGGTATATGTGGCCACGAAACAGCCGATGGAGTTTGGCAAGGTGCGAAATTTGGATAATGTTGCCACTTTTTTTATTTTCTAAAATCTGAAAATGCAAAGCCAAGAATACTGCTACACAAAAGGAAAACTCGCGTCCGCCTTTTTCTTTGGTGCAAAGTCGCTGCCTATCAAGCGCGGCGCTGGAATTGACCATCCGGTATTGTCCATCGTAATTTATTGCAATTTAGCAATTAATTTTTTTTAAAAAAGTGCTGTCCTCTAGATGATCCGAGCAATTTTCGACAAAGTTGAACAAGGTGCATGGGTGCACATCTTTCCAGAAGGAAAGATTGTACAAGACGAACGTAAGTTTATATGTACGTGTGTAAAGCTACAAAACGTTTATTCACGATATATTTCGTTTTATTAGCGCTTGGTGGCCGGCCAAGTCCTCGTCGAGAGGAGATTGGACGGCTGAAATGGGGAGTCGGCAAGCTCATTGCTCGTGCTACGACGAGGCCGATCGTAGTGCCCGTGTATCATTACAATATGGAGAAACTAATGCCTCAAGACGATCAAAATCGTGTCATTAGCGTGCTTCCAAAGAAAAATCTCAACCTTGGCGTAATTGTCGGCGAGCCACTTTCCTTTGACGATCTTTTTGAGCGGTATGCTCACAATTGCGTGGCAAGAGACTCGCCATGGGAGACGCAAGAGCAGGAAAAAGCACTATACTCGGCCATAACTCGTAGAATAGAAAACGCGTTGCTAGCTCTCGAGAAAAAGACGCACTCCTGGCCGCAATAGATTCCGAGCTTCAGAATATTGCCTTTAATTCAATATTAAGGTTACCTAATTACAACGATAATACAACAAAATTCAAAATAAATTAGGTTACCCTCTTTCACCCATTCCATTTCTATTTCTTTTGTTTCAATGCTTTATCGCTTTTGAGACCAAGATTTATTTGCATTTTAAAGGGGCGGGTGGAAGATTTGGCTATTTGCCCCATCGGATCAAATGAGCTCCACGCCGTTCGACTTGTCCATCGACACGCTGGACACGTGGTGTGAGAAGCTCTTGGGCTGCAACCCATTGACAGAGAATGAAGTGATGCAGCTGTGCTCCAAGGCGAAGGAGGTGCTCGTTCAGGAGTCCAACGTCCAGCCCGTCCGCTGTCCCGTGACGGTCTGCGGCGACGTCCATGGCCAGTTCCACGACCTCATGGAGCTCTTTCGCATTGGTGGCCATGCACCCGACACAAATTATCTATTTATGGGCGACTACGTAGACCGTGGGTACTATAGCGTCGAGACCGTCACGCTTCTAGTGTGCCTCAAAGTGCGTTACAAGGACCGCATTTTTATTCTCCGTGGCAACCACGAAAGCCGCCAAATTACACAAGTCTACGGCTTTTACGACGAATGTCTACGGAAATACGGAAGTCCGAATGTCTGGCGCTATTTTACCGACGTATTTGACTATTTGCCACTCACAGCAGTCGTTGAGAACCAAATCTTTTGTTTACATGGTGGCCTTTCACCGTCCATTGATACGCTCGATTACATTCGAGGTTTTGACCGGTTGCAAGAAGTGCCGCATGAAGGCGCTATGTGCGATTTACTATGGTCAGATCCCGACGATCGGTCTGGCTGGGGCATTTCCCCACGAGGCGCGGGGTACACTTTTGGACAAGACATTTCCGACCAATTTAATCACGCTAATGGACTGACACTTATTGCTCGAGCCCATCAACTCGTAATGGAAGGATATAATTGGTCCCACAAATGCAACGTTGTGACGATTTTTAGTGCCCCAAATTATTGCTATCGCTGTGGAAATGAGGCCGCAATTATGGAAGTTGACGAGCAAATGCAGTATACATTGTACGTTTCTAATTATTGACTTTCGAGTAGAAATGTATGGATACTAATTAAACCTTTCTCTTTTTGCGCGCGAAAGCTTGCAATTTGACCCAGCACCGCGCCGTGGAGAGCCACACGTGTCTCGTCGAACACCCGATTATTTCTTATAGGCATGTGATAGAGGCACTTTCATCTTCTCGGCATCTCTGCTTCACTGAACGTAGCCCGTGAAGGAAATACACAAGTAGAAATTTATGTGCTCCTACAAATAAGTACCCACTTAGTGGCTAGTATTAAGATGCAATCTGTAATTGCGCACTTTTTGATGCTCTTTGACCAAATTGCTGCTGTTTTTTATTGTTTCAAACACAAGTAATTCCTTGGCTTTAGGTTCAAGTCAATGCAATGCAGCTAAGCTCGAAAGGGACTTCCTGTTTTTGCTTTTCAGATAACACAAGCAGTTCCTTGTCTTGTTGTGGCTTTAGCCACGTATTCGTCACCTTGGCATTTGTAAGGCCATTTAAAGTTGTTGATATCAGACGGTCAATGATTTGTGTAAGAAGAGATTATTCGCAAGGTTTGAGCCCTTCTATTGTCTTGTGATCCATTAAACTTTTAAGTTATCAACGTCACCGTTGCTACTGGTAATACTTTGCCTTGCGCGGTCATTGGTTGCTTCTCAAGTTTAATATTTTTGCTTAGAGATTCAAGCTGTTTAATGATTTCCATGTTCGTTGATGAAATATCCATTGTTGATCTGAATCGAGAAAATAGCATATGAGTGGGGTTAAACAAGGTACAAGGTATTTTAAGGTAAGGGAAAGGCGCTGTTGGCGGATAAAAGCCGCAAAACGAGGGCAGTACGAATTTCACATCGTCCGCCCTTTTCAAACCTTCCCAAAGTCGAATCACCCTGCCCCCCAAAGCACCTTCCTACGCCGTGATGACGGACAATGTCCGCGTCGAGCTCTGCAAAAAAAGCGGATAAATCCTACGCTTATTCAAGAAAGAGCTTTCAGCATGGTTAGAGGCGCAGTTCAACGTCAAAGTCAGCCAATCAACGATCTCCAACACCCTCAGGCGAGCTGCTGATCTCCTTGCTAATGCAGACACTAAAAACGGGAAGAGCCAAAATACACCGGACTGTTAAGTGCTCCATGAGGGAGAGTGCACTGGTTTCAATCAGACCAGGCTCGGGTCAGCATGAGCTGAGAGGTCCTGAAGTCCAAGAGGGCCGTTTCTCTCACCGATATCTTCCCTGAAGCAAGCATGTTCGAATTCTCGAATGGGTGGCTCGACCGACTAAAGGCGCGTTCTGGCATCAAGTCCTACCGCCGGTTTGGTGAGAGCGGTTCTGCGGACATGACTCTCATTGCCGATGCGCGGCCTGGACTTCGCGAAATTCTCGACACGTTTGAATGGGAGGATATTTACAACATGGACGAAACAGGCTTATTAAAGGCACGTGAGCTACATTGACAGTAGTCCACGCTTTCGAACCTCAAACATAAAGCCTAATTTTAGGAAAGTTAGGCGGGGGAGTTACACACAGTTTTTGTGTGTGATCAGCAACTTTCGTCAAGAGACCAACAAATTTTTTTGACGTTGCTGGATCAGTAGGGTGATTTCCGCACCTACTGACCCCGACCGTTTCTTACAGTTCACCTCAACATTGCGATCTCGCAACAGCGTCGGACGCGCGTCCTTTTCTATTTATTAGTGAGAGGTTTATCATTTCGCTCAGTGATTCTTGGCTCTGGGCGTGGGGCACTGCACTTGTATGCATATTGTCCTTTCGAGCGCATCTCTACAATCGCTAATAATTTAAGTAGCGAGGTTTTACACTCTCAACATAACGGAGGTCCATTGGTTCGGGACGAACTATAAGAACCCTAATAGACGAAAGCCTATTTCAGGCTGAAGTCCTCCTATTCTGCTATTGAGACAGCTTGATCATTCGCCTTTGGTTGACGCACATGCGTCGGCCGGCAGCAGCATGTGAATGCTCTAACTGTTAAGCACCTTGTTCCCAAAACAGCTCTGCTTATTGAGAGCTTTGCTGGTAAAGCTACGTTACCTTTTCCCGAGTCGCGTCGAGTTCTTGTTGGATTGAACTCGACGACAACCACACGTTGATCGTTTCCTTGGAGAGCGAGCAGTTTTGCGCTAACGGCTAGCCTGCCTTCGGTCGAACTTATCCGTTCGACCGCTTTTCATTCGATGTTACTCAAGTGAGTGAGTCTCTCACGCGTAGCGCAGAAGCCTTCATGCGGAGCGTAAAAGCTCCCCTCCTGTTTATCCAAAATGTTCATGTTAAAGTAAGCGCACGTGGTCATTAAAAGACCACGAAGTGCTACCGGGCACCTTTTGCTAGTACTAGCTAACACACCCCGCGAAGGTACAAACTAAGGAAGGCTTAGTAAAAGGAAAAGACAAACTGTATAAACAGTTAAGCTCCTACGTACAAAAGCTCTTCCGTTCTGTCTCAAAATATTAATAAGAAATTAAAGTATAGTCACCGCCCCATTTGCGCGTCTAGCAGCAATTGGCGGGGTTGATTGAAACATTTGAAACAACTAGTTAACAGAACTGTCATACAGTAGACCCATCACAGATTATACCATCAATCCTTATAACCCCTAATATCTGATAAAGTTTGATGTCCACCTCGGGCACATAGTACAAGTTATAAACCCCACATTCTTTAAACTTAATAACTTTTATGTGGTCGGTTTTTCTTACAAGTTTATAGACCCATCATTTCTTAGTACTTTATAGCTTTTTGGGGTCCCTAATTTTTCCGATAGCTAATATTTCTTGTACTCTTGAGCTCCGCTAAAAAAAGTCATCTATGGTGCTTTCTGTCAGTTTTTCACTCTAATTTCCCTAATTTAATCTTCATTTTGCGCACCGCTGCCAATTTATCGTCTGATTGCCTTCTTGTTGAAGCCAGAAAAGTTCCAATGTTTCCAGGGTGGCCAATGCCTGGATTGTCTTTACAATTGGAAATTCTCCACTATCGTCGCCAAGTCAGCATTGTCGTGAATGTTCTCTTCCACTTCCCTATGATTTCCTGGTCGGAGGGTACGTAGGTGATAATACCTTCATCTGGATAATTTGAAAAGTTGCGAATATCCATTGGATTTCTGTGTCGCAAATAGCGGACCTATTGTTCGAGTTCCGCAGTGATCGCTGCATCTGGCTCAACCATTTCTTCTGTGACGGCCAGTACCAGCGCTGCCGAAGTTCGTATCTTGCAATGGCAAGCAGCTTACAATAATTTTTGCCTTAACATCGAAATTCCATGAGGCGACAGCGAGCTCGACTCCTTGCAAAACGTTATTTTTTCGGGCGCAACATTTCCCGCCTCAATGCCCTCCTAAAGCTTTGCATTGTGCCGACGGCGGCAATACGCCTTAATATTGGCGTCGCAGGGTTAAATCTTGGAGGTCGTATTCGGTGGCAAAAAATGAACCTTAGTGTTCCTTAAAGGAAGAAGGTCGTCCACCATAATGTGGGCGGTGCAATTATCCGTGATAAGTAGCACCTTCCGCCCCTCCATTCAACTGTCAAACCACTTGACCCATTCCAAAACAAAGATTTGGGTCATCCAGGCTTGCTATTTGCGCGGTGTTTGCAGCCAAGATTGTTGCGGTTGATGTTTTCAAAGCAGCCTGGATTTAGAGACTTCCGACTATCCACAAGAGCAACTTACATGAGCCACTGCCGTTGCAGCAGACGACGGCAGAAAGGCTTTCCTTGCTTTGCTTCCGTTCCTCGTTAAAAAGTACACATTACACGATGATATTTTCATCATACTGGATTTGAATGATAAATTTGATGTCAGCCTTGGACTACCGTGGCTTATAAACTACAAGCCATATAAAAACTGGCATCATCAAGCCGTGACGATGTCTGCCTCTCGTTCATGAAATGGCCATCTGACAAACGTCTTAGAGCGTCCACAAGCGTGTGAATGTCCTACGAGTGAGTGCGATAGCCTCACTGGTGGTTCGGTTCTGTACAAGACCTCAGTGTGACCAGACAGCACACATATGAGTTAGATACCGGTAGCTGCGCACAAGGCCCACCATTGTGACGTTGACTTTACTACCGACGGCAGTGCACAAGAACAGGCAGCGTCAAAGTTCGACCACTCGAATAAGCTAAATGGGACAGAAAAAGGATGCTTGCTTCGAGAGCAACATCCAGAAAGTTTGAAACGCCTGCCTATTAGAGACAGTGCGAAAGTCCTAGATCGACTGGAGAGTCGATCGTGGAGGATCTTGCTGTGGTTGTGCAACCATACCCCCACCAAGATAAGGGAATAAGTCTCGCAATACTTGTCGTCAACGCTAGAGCCGAAACGAATTTTACGTGACCTGCCTAGTGAAAAGTCAAGGAGATCTGCGTGCTTGTCACAGATGACGTGTATGCGCCGATATTCGGTCGGCAAAAGTAAAATAAATCCGGAGACCGAGCGAGTTTTCAGCAGCTCATCGATGGACGAAAGTGCTTTCGATGAGAAAACTCGGGTTAAATGTGTTACGTCTTAATCTTGGTGTTAGAATTTGGTCGAATTTAAGGATGTATTCCATGATTCGAAGATCGACTGATACCAGGTTCGAAATGCTGTGCATCAAGCATTGGTCACTGCCTTGTGAGCAAGTATTAACGATCGGCAAGTTCTTTGCCGATCGATTAGCAGCAGGCCATGTGAGAAGTCAACTTGCCACATAGCTTTTCAACCGTCTGTTTTCTACGGCAACAGAGATTGGCGGATTGTGCATTCGTCCAGTACAATGAGTGCTGCAACGTAACCGGCTCAAATGCCGAAACCGTGGAAGGACGTAAGCATTCTAATATGTCAATGAGTACCATCGTTTGGCTCAAATGCCGATACCGAGAAAAGACGTTAGCATTGATGGAATGTCAAACATAACCGTCCTTTCACTCAGAGATCTGATGGACCTGTTCTGTCGATCCGTAGTACAATCCGTTCACAGCAATAAGCACCCCAAGTGTTTTTCTACAGCGAGTGGCTACTGAAGTCAAAAGGCTACGTAATGCTCCACGTTCAACTGATGTGAAACTAATCTGTTGATCGATGCGAGATTTGGCTCCGAGCTATTTTGATGATGGGTTCGTTTATTGTCGAGCTGTTAACGGAAAGCCGGGCGCTAAAGTACATCGTATCAGCATCCGATGATTGACTACAGCATAACTTGTACGTCGACCCCGAGAAGTGTATATCGCCGCAGAATACCACTTCTTGGATGGATCGCGGGCAGATACGGTGTATGCCCTTATACCAAAATAATTAGGCGACGACAGATTGGCCAGTGCCAGCCGATGAAAAGGGACTTTGTTAGTTCCTCGGCGTAGCAGCGCACTTACATAAGAACTCGCGCAACTCTGCTGAAATGACAGTACATATATCTTGTTTACTCAAGCAAAAAAATAAGGTGGTCATGAAACGCTAATTGTCAGAGTTATTCGAAAGGTATCGAGCAGTGCTTGATGCAATCACCTATCTTGGCGATTGCAGATCAAAACAGACCATGTCATGTGGTCTGTGACCCCAGCAATTTTGTGATTGGCTATGTGTTGTTCCAATAAGACACTTACGGCGCAAAGAGCGTCGTCTGCTATCAATCGCGTCGGCTACAACTAGCCAAGCATAATTATTTAGTGCATGCACGGAACACCTTGCCATGAAATATGCACTGGCAAAGTTTCGAGTCTATCTCCCTGGAGATAGACCATGCGACTTTTCACACGACCGTAAACAGTCCACAACTCTCGCAAAGAATGGCGAATGGTTGGCTTGCTTCGCAATGTATAACTTCTTCATGAAATGTTAAGCCCGAACGACTGAACGTCGTCGCTGATGCGCTTTTGCGATGGCCTGATTGAGCCGGCTGCGTCAACCAACGGTGATAATACACCCACTATTGCAGTACTGGTTTTATAAGTTCCGTCGTCAACATTACGTGACGACGTTTTCAGTAGACAAGGCCCTTAAAAATATGCTGGATCGCCTTGGAAACAACATCCATCTTAACAATCCTTAAATGAATTGTCGACATTGTATTAATTCTCATCAGATCGGTCCACAGCACGCAGTAATTTATTGTATTATACAGCCATTGTCAGCAGACATGCGTTTGCGCATCACGTATGAGTACCAATTAGTGGGCATTGTGACGTGAGAAGATTTACCTCATCCCAAATCGCGATTAATTGGCCTCGTCAAGTTGAGTTCATGCGTAGTACACACGTGCGTACGAGTGAAATCTAGTCGTTCATTTCGTTCTCCTTTACAACCTGTACCTGTTCTGACAGTCCGTATCAGATTTCGTCGTCGAGTTTCCCGATGACGCTCACGAAATAATGTATTTGTAGATCATTTCAGCAAGATTGTACATCTTGTTGCAGTATGAGAGTTGACCACAGTCAAAGGCTATGCTCTGTCTTTATCGATACGACATTTCGACTCCATGGGATACCCCGTGAACTGGTTTCGGATTGAGATTCTCGGTTCACGGCGGAGGTTTGCCAATCTGCGTTCCGTTCACTCAGAACACGATTAATATGGTCAGCATATGAGTATCCTAAAACAGGTTGTCAGACAGAACTTGCATGTCGTATCCTCGAATAAGAACTTTGAGGATACGTCCATTCGTTTACGAGTTGGAGTAAGGCTTTGCCGATGGCAGAATTTGCCATCAACAACTCCATGATGCATCAATAAAGCATACACCGTTCTTCATGAATGACTTACGCCATCCACGCATACCAAATTGTAAAGCGTAACTCTAGTTCAAAGGGGAGGGGATCGCTCGAGCAAAGACTGATCCGGCTCTGGCTCATCACGCATTGACTAAACATTCAATGCGAAGGCTACCGATGTTGATCTGATTAATATGGAAGAAAACAAACTACGCAGTAGCAATGAGAATGTCTCGCAGTGCGAACCCGGTGCACTGAAAACAAAAAAAATCGAGTCAGCAGGTGGATTCCTGCTGGCTCGAGAAGCATTGGTTCGTCGCGTTCAGGATTACGTTGCTGATGCGGTGGATCGACATAAGCGAAACGCTGCAAAATGAAAAAGTTTATTATTTTTAAATTTAAGGTTGATGGTTACGCCTGTGAGGACCCCAAGGGAATGTGTACCCAAGCCCGACGAATTTGATGTCGAAGCCTCTGTAATGCCCATTATAAGCATACTAGCGGTCGTTTGGCCTAGAATTGACGTTCGTCGGAGTAAGTAGCCAGTACTGATGATCATACGAATACGTGCACATATTGTGACTTGCAAAGTGAGACGACGCATGAAAGCAGCACTATCAAGTGCTGCATCTGTAATAAATTCGCATGAATGCTTTAAGACGATAAGTCGAAGGAAATATCAGTTTTCTATGAAATGCGCAATATTGATACAGGAAATATAGCAGTCGCGTGCGTCTAAGCATTATGGCGCATTTGGCATCTTGGCATCGACGACGGAGGGCACACGATCCACCGTACTACTCTTCAATCACGTTTTAGTATTAATGAAACACCCAGTGTTCCGTGTCTCAGAAAGACGGCATTATTCGCCGCATATGCGCTGATGCTTCAAACTTAAGGATCTAAAATTGCCGACTTTCAGTAGCCCTCGGTACTGGGCGTAGAGAACTACACTCATGAGCGTAGTGACCTAACTTTTCACAGCGATTGCATTTCTGCAGTCGCTTATTGTTCGAAAAGCGAGGTTTCTTGCTTTCAACATTCCATAGGTTCTGGACCTCCAAGCTCTTGTCGTCTCGGAAGACGATACGATGACGAGTTATCTTGAGTCTGTCTCAAGCTAAAGTCCTCCAGTTTCGCAACAGATATTGCTTCTTCAAGCGTATCCAGTTCCAAGTGGAACAGCCTTAAGACCTTGCATGAATACCATAATCAACGTATGTTCATGAACTTAGTTGTTCGTGTTACACTCGCTAAGAGTCGTATGTGCTGGGCATAAGCGTGAATATCGCGCTTGCCTTGCTTGAGTTTCAGAAGCTCTGATCGAGCTCTGAACTCATCCCTAGGCGGTCAAACATCTTTTTGAGCCGGTCTTTAAAAGCCTTTAGCGACCCAAAGACATATGGGTCGCGCAACTCAGGCTTAGTGCCCAACTTTTGGCACGACCTGCCAAATTTGATTGAGCAAATGCGACTTTCATTTGCTCGTCGACAATATGACGAGCCCTTATGGCATATTCCAATTCGACAAACCATCTAAAGAGGGAGTCTTCTTCGACTTCCTATAATTAGAGATGTCAATCTTTAAGGTTTCGGGACGACGCGTGTGCGTCAACCCACGTACAGAGGTCTGTACCTGTTGTAACCTCAACAGTTCTGCCTGTTGAGAGCCTTGTTGGTCAAGCAAGGCTACCTTTTCCTTCGCCTCGTCAAGTTCATGTTGCATGAACTTGGCGATGGTTGATTGGGAGGCATCTCTGTTTAAATTGGACAGCATGGCCAGGATGGCACCATTCCCTACGGTCGAACTCATTCGTTCGATCGCACTCATTCGTTCGATGGCACTCCTTCTATGTCACTTAGAATAGAGTAGCTTCACGCGAAACGTGATGCGTATTTCCATAATTATCTAACATGTCCATGTTAGATGATAGAACTGTGGTCCTTGGACGGACTACAAGGGCTACCAGGTGTAACGGGGCACTTCCGACTTGTACTGCTTCAGTACAAGTCCACTTCGCACTGCTTCAGTGCGAGTGGTTTTCACGTCACTTCCGTAGACTTGTACGTGCAGAGGAAGACTCTCCTTAAAACACTTGCCTTAAAGAGGGTTAAAAGTAAACATTTTTATATATAATTAAATTCTTCTGTTTCTATTATTTAATACCAGCTTAATTATAATACTAATACAAAACATGTCATAAAGTCTTATATGTCTTTCTCTTTCCGCGTGTCCAGTGCTGTATGGACCGCGGAGCAAGTAGATATAATGGCCTATATCTACCAATGGATTAGCATTCCGAATATACTATGTAAAGTAATACTCTCCAAGTATTATCTACCTTTTAAATAATAAATTAATCTACAACCTTTAAGTGTTAATCTCATGTAACGATACACCCCGTTACAGAGACGAGCTCATCGGCAGAAACTGCCTGTAAATTAATATGACCTGACTTTATTTGAGTTATTTGGCCAAACTACGTAAAAGCAGCGGCACGGAAGGATGGCGCATTGTGTTAACAAAAGCGGCGTGCAGCCTGGTAGGACACACACATTTTGTTGATGGCAATTTTCATCAACCTAAGGACCGAATGCCAAAAAGGCAACGGTCGCGGGTCCGACATTGTTGAGAAATCGCATCAGCGACGCGGACCGTCAAAAAACGGTCGGGGTCAGTAGGGGCGCAACGCCCTTCTGATCCAGCAACCTCAATAGAATTTTCAAATCTCTTGACTAAAGTTGCTCCAGACACACAGTCATTATCTGGCTCTGCACCTGGCGATAAGGTATTTCTCATCACCTTGAAGTTAAAAGTGACAAATGATTTGTCACTATGTAGACTGTGAGGCGTCGAATAACTTCATTCTTCGCCAGTTGCTAGAGGGTCGTTGTGCTGAGGATAAGCGTGAAGGACATGCTTGCTTTGCGATAAATCCAGGAGCTCGGCTCGATCCCTGATGGGTGTGAAGCTTGAGCCCTAAAGCCCAACATTTGGCACGTCCAGCCAAGTTGCACATGCCGATTTTCAATTTCGTCGCATCATCCTCGATGAGCCTCGATGGCATCGTCATGTTTGACAAATCATCTCAACAACGAGTTCCATTCGACTGCCTCAAACTTAAGTTTTTTATCTTAAGGCTTTCGGGTCGACGCTCCTGCGTGAATCCGGCGGCAGCATGTGGTTACTGCTGTCTTAACAGTTTCACCTGTTGAGCACCTTGTTCTCTTGAAAGCTCTGCCTGTTCATAGACTTGCTGGTAAATTGAGGTTACTTATTGAGGTCCGCGTCGAGTTCATGTTGAATGAATTTGGCTATAGCCGCATGTTAATCGTCTCTTAGTAGAGCGAACAACATTGCGTAACGGCTGGCCCGTCTACGGTCGAACTCGCGGTCAAGCATATAAACTTATACGCTTGACCGCGTTTCATTTGAGGTCACCCAGATGATTAACCTCTCACGCGTAGTGTGTAATCCTTCACACACGGCGTGAAAGTTTTTCTCTTCATCCAACAAAACCATGTCGGATGGTACCTACGTGATCGTTACCAGCTGTAACGGGGTATCTTTCGCTAGTATTGCTTCAGTACTAGCCGACCTACACTGATAATAGTAAAGGTAGGTGCCTCCGACTACTTCACGTACACGGCGTGCGGAGGAAGATTTTAAAGTTGCTAAGAATTTTAGCAACTAAAGAACAAGACTTAGAAGGCTTAGCACAGGAAGAAAAAAATGATAATAAATAGGATTATGCTCTTACGTATTGCAAGCTTCTTAGGTGACTAAATATATTAGTTTAAGAATGTTTTTGGCTCGTTGCTCATTGTCTATTCGCCCGTCTTGCAGCGATTAGCGGGGTTCGTTTAAACTCAAATCGAATAATGAGCACGACTGTCGCAGTGCTGCTACACTATCACCGTAAACGGTAATATTGAAAATGATAAGTAAAATTACTTTAAGATAATAATTTTAGGGAATTACTAAATCGACACAGGCAGCCAATGCTGTGCGTCCATGGGAAAGTTCGCGTCGCATTGTTGTTCTTTCGTTGTATATGCTCCGGTAGTTGGCAGGAATGCTTGGGTCTTGCTATATGGCAGATAAGACAGTTGCTAATCTGGTGCCTGCTGTAATGAGTCGTCGCACATTATCCCTAGTTTTAGCTAGTAACCTTCTGGCGGTTGCAAGGGAAGAAACTTTCTGGGCAGAAAGATGGTTGTGAGTTGGGTCACTGACTGTCATAACGCATTGATCCCCAGATGATTTGGTTTTCCGTGCATAGATTTTAAATTGGCTGTTGTAGAGGCGCGTTTATGGTCTTCGGTCGTTAGTTGTTCTTCTGTCCTGGTGAACACCACATAACGCATTTCAACTAGCACTTGGTAGAGCCAGTAACGCGTCTTTCAGAAACAGAATATCTATGCAAATGGGCGTGGGATTAAACATCTTTGATATGTTCTTCCAAGGATGAAAGTTGGCGCTTAGGAGAAGGTAGCAGGTTAGGAGGAAGAAGAGCCGGGCAGGCTAGATGATCTTCTACTGGAGGAGGGGTGTTTTTAAGTGAGGAGGGGGTAAAATTATGAAACAAGGGGTGTTTTGCAGTGTGGCGGTTCAAACTGAAGCGAGGGGCGACTTTTCACACTTGCCCCCCACTGTGGCAGGTCAGGTGCTTAGGGGGAAGTGCGTCATTTAGCGCTGATTATGAGATACATTGTCCGATCCGAAAGTGGATATTAGCCAATCAACAGCTAGCACGTGTAAAAAGGCGCACTTCGGTTAAGGGTCCGTTGTTGTGGTATATTTACTTTATGGTAAAGTACCCTTCTTTCCTATTTAAAATAGTGAATCACCAAAATCCCATCCGGGTAGATTATGGGTAACGCATGTGGTCGGCGCCAGATTATATATCTGGCGGCCGAAAATCTATTTGATTCTAGCTAGGGTAAGGTTTTAAGATTTCAATAAATAAAAAGTCTAGTTTTCCTTTTGATCTTTAAGCGTCTAGTGCCTTCCTAAGGATTCGCATTGATCTGTAAGAGATAGAAGCATTTCTAAGGTATAAACTCTCGCGCACTAGTTGCCACTTGATTACACGAAACCCTAAATCTCTGAATTTGGATTCACTAAGCTCTAGGAGCGTGTACAACTCACTAATTTGTTGAACCTAAAAGTTCTATAGAACTAAGTGACTCTCTGAGTTTATTAATCTTCCTCTAACTTAAGGAGCGAGGTAGCTCCGTTACACCTGGTAGCACTCGTAGTCAATCTACGTATGCGCCTTTATAAGACTAAGCCTCTGCTGAAATGCTCTTTTTCAAATCTTTCAGAGGCGAAACGCTCTGCGCTTTGAAAAGCTCAAAATCTTGTTTGGGCTAGGACACATTGAGTTCATCATGTCCCAGGAACCAAAAGATTATGGATCCAAGGTTTAAAGCCTTATGAAATACTAATCCTCTCTAATGGGACAGGTCCTGGACCACTTAGCGCCATCTATACCGACTCGGTATATATCTATACCTGATCCGCAGCCTAAGGCTCGCCCTCTTGTTTTCAGTGTCAAGACATTTAAGGATAAAAAGGAAGAAACCCTCCCTTTTTTGGATTAAGTATATGGAGATGTGCCTTGTTCTTGAAAGAACGACAAAAAGTGACCATGGCCATTCCAAGCTCGGGGGTAGAGCCCTGAAATGGGCACTCTCGTGCAGCACATGTATTAACGACGCTTTTCCACATCGGATTCGCAAAAACAGCAACATACTAGCATGTTTGCACCGCCTGAGCAGGATTCTCGTATGCGATCACGGCTCATAGCGACTCGTCAGGGTAAACGAACGCTAGGGACGGCCAAGAGTTGAGAACTCTCATTGCCGCTAGATCAAGATCCGGTGCAAGAAGAAATTGAAGTAACCGTCTTTATGGAGGGTAGATCAAGATCCGGTGCAAGAAGCAATTGAAGTAACCGTCTTTATGGAGGGTCTCAATGGGCGTTGCCCGGGGGAATTATTCCGATCTCAGCCTGTTACTTTCGAATAGGCAGTTGCCATAGCAGCGCTACGCGCTGTGTTCAACTTTAAGTCTGCACGCCTGTTTACCGAATAAGCTCTTCGAGCACATCAACATCGTCTAATGGACCGAAACCCATGGATCTAAGCCTCGTTGAGGAGGAAGAAGAATCCGTTCAAGCTGTGGAATAACATTAAACATTCGCAGAAGTTATGTGTGCGGAAAATGTGGTAATAACAAGAACGCGCTTTTACCAAGTGTGCTTGGCATTGAGCGACGTCCACGACCGGAGATTCGATGGCTTGTATTGGACTTTACGCTCGTAGTTGGATTAGATTCGTCTGCGGCGGATCGATTGACGAAGCTCAAGCGACCGTGCACTGAAGCGCTTCGCTGGTCGTCGTCACCATCGAGTGCTGGCAAATCTTTTAGCGACTTGATTTGCGTCTCAGTCATCTACAGTATAATTTATAAGTGGGGCAATCTACATCCAACAAAATTGAGTACATTAAACGTGACGACGTAACCCGACGCCACTTACAGGGCACGAAACACTAGCCTCCCAACACTACACTAATTGTTTATTTGAATAAGTTAGTTTGCATGTTAACTATTTTCACTATCAGTAAGAGTGGGAATATGTTAATCAACACACATCATGCAACTGATTTATGGTTGGCGGCTCCATGTGAGACAGTACTTTGCTGAGCCACCTTAAAAGCGCTTAATCTTCAGTGTGGCGACGTCAGCTGGTGTTGTTGCGCTTTCTTGGCACGTCACGATGGCGTATGTGACGTATTCATCCTCGTGCCAACTCATAATGAAGGCGACGGGATTCTCGATTGGGATGTGTCTTGATAACCCAATTTTTTTGGCGATGTATCAAAGCGACAGACCTGGCTCTTGGCTGGCAGTGGAGCTCAAGTCTTATGGAGTAAAATGGAGAATGAATATATTGAGTAGGAGTGTTAACATGGTAGGCTAGGCTGGTACAAATCAAAAGGGAAATAGTCTGGGGCAATCGTCTTCTGGCGCAATCATCTTGTTCTCGCAGTTCATCTAGGAACCACTCATGTAAAGAAACACTTGCGCTCAGCGTGTCTCCTACGCAACGCGCAAAAACCTCGTAAGAGCAACAATCCCGGCTTATACCATAAGTCTGGTACACAGATCCTGGTGGTGTAGTGATCCGCCACTCACTTCAGGACCGGGATGTCTTGGGTCCGATATTCGGGACCGACAATTCCTCCAAAGCATAATCTGATGTGGTCTTTAGAAATACGAAAGTGACCAATCATCAATTGAAGGGCAAGTCCGGTGTGTTCCACCAGAAATCTGGTACGGTTCGGGAAAACGTCGATACCCAGTAGGTGCGGGGCGCCCTACTGGGGAAGACCTTGGTTCTGTTGAACCTCTAGTAGGTGAGAAAAAAATAGGAAATAGCACAAATTAGCTCGGTGCACAATGGCACGGGGCGTGAGTTCAAGCCTGGCTTGTTGTCGCTCAGACGACTGTGAAGGGCTTTGATAAGCCATGGTCAATTCTAATTGAGTTACGGGCGTCTTGCAGTTTTGGTCGACGTCTTTCCCTTAAAGGGATTCAGCAGTATGCTGAGGCGCTTAACGCGCATGGAAAGGATATAATCACTGTTTGGTTAGCGACTTGGACTCGTGCTACTGTTCCTAAAGTTTCGTTGAAGTTAGGTATTAAGGTTCTGGATTTTGACAGTGTGGAACGCTGTCTTGTCCTTGTTTTAGATTCGAGATATGATCTCATCCTTGGTATGTCGTGGCTTGTACACTATGAGCCATGGATCGATTGGAGGTCTTAGACCTTAGGCGCAACGCGCAATGTTCCTAGCAAAGTTTTGGAGAGTCATGAATCCACCTTTGCTAGGCAACAAAAGCGCTACTGGCGCGAATCACTGACCGAATCAGTCAGTCTTTCTGACATTGGAATGTCTGATTTACCTAACACTAATTTTGAAAACACTAATTCTGAGCCCGACTCGTGTAGTCGGTAAACATGATCCAGTAACAAGAGAGAAAAGGGGGTGGAACGGTACGTACTTCGTCGAGTGACACTCGTTGTAATAACGATTCATTGAATGCTGAAGTAATTGTAGGCCCAAGGCCAAGTCATCAAGGGTGTAATTTTCTTAAGACTCAAGGAGTGGCACGTCTAAATTCACGGAGTATGGTCGGCCGATGTGACACCATACTGGGTCTCAGTCGTGACACTATTGGCAGGTTGCCAGGGCATTCCGGTCAGACCTTTCTAATGCACGTGAAGTGACAAGTAAACGGTCACTGGACAAGGAACTTGAGCTACATAACTCATCTTCGGATGTTGGATTGGACACCAGATCTGTTACAGAGCAGATAAAGGTAGCGAAACCTTGGAAGCTAGGGTGATAGGTTTCCGTCCTATAAGAGGAGTATTGTCTTGACAGCGAGACAGCGCAGACGCGAAGCGTCAGTAACGTAACAAAGTTATACTAGCGAGTATTTGCTTACGCTTGCTAATGGTGTGACTAAGAACATCGAGGGGGAAGTTAGCCTTGAGGCAATCCCTTCGCTACGTGCTCTCTTAAAGCTAGACGATTGTCTGTTGATGAGCTCCATCGAGCCTTAAAGGCTGATGACTTATCTGAGATGGTGGTCATTCGACCAGATATTGAGTTTAACTCATCATCGCTTCTGGACGAAGCTGTCCTGGAGAACAAAAAGTGGCACTTAGTGCGCGGAGTGGATCATCGATTCCTTAAAGATCCCACGGACCCATTCTTTTCCTTAGTTAAGGAATTTCAAGATTTGGTGTGGTCAACCCACCATCTGTTTCACCTCCGGCTCGAGGTGTCCGCCATAAAATTCACTTGGTTCCAAGAATTAAATACTGTGTTTCTCGACGTGGCCTCTACCTATGGAACTGTGTGACGTCATTGACGATTTTCTCCGTGCTAAGCACGAGGCTGGGATGGTACGTAAGAGTAAATATCCTCATTCTAAACCGACATTTGTGTCAAAAAGCCTAATGGCAAATGACGCATTGTACACGCTTACAAAAAGCTTAATGCTGCCACTATACCCACACAGACCCCCCCTTTCTAAAAAGGATTTACTTCAGAGCAATATGGTGAGATGCACGATGTGCAGTGCACTTGACTTAGTCGATGACTATTATCAGCTGCTCATGAGATCTAGTGATATTCCGCATACAGCGGTTAGCACCCCAAGCGGTATGTTGTGGGAGTGGCTTGTAATGCCACAACGCTTTCCAATACCCCGGCTACTTTTGCCGTCTAGTGACGCAACTGTTCTGTCCGCACCAAGGTTATGCACATACTTCTTTTGATGACATATTAGTCCAGAGCGGAACAGTTGGTCGGATGTGGAGGGACCACATAAACCATTTGCGCGCAGTGCTCGAGTGCATGCACACAAGTAAGTTGTATGCCGTTGCCTCTAAATGCCCTTTTGGGACAGCAAAAATTCTTTTTCAGGGTGCTTCATTGAAAAGCGAGGCCTTAGAGCGGATCCCGCTAAGTAAAAAGCCATAATCGATTGGCCGTGTCCTAAGAACCAAAAGGATTTACATAAGTGGTTGGGCCTCGCCAAATACTTGCACAAAATATAGCGAGAATAACGCTGGTATGGCTAGGCCATTATCCAGTTTCTTAAAAAAAGTATACGGATTGGTGCAGGACTATCACCGAGAATGATGTTTTTATAGCACTTAAGTATAGTCTTATCCATGCCCCGGTTTTGGCTCTGCCAAATCCAAATTGGTCTCTTAGCGTCGTTTGTGAGGCCTCGGATTTTGCTATCGGCAGTGCTCTGTTACAAACAGATAAGATGGGCGCGAACATGATTTTGCGTTCGGGTGTAGATAGCTTAAAGCTACGGAAAAGAACTACCCAGTTCAAGACAAATAGTTACTTGCAATGAAGTATGCTCTTGTTAAATTCAGAGTTCATCTGCTTGGCTTTAAGCCGTTTGTCATATATATAGAGCCCCAACTATCACTGAGGATGGCTTTCATTTTCCGCCGAATACAATTTCGAGGCGAAATAAAAGCCTGCCAAGAAGAATGCTTTAGCTGTTGCGTTATCACGCAGACGGAATTCTGAGCTTTCTCATTTAAAGACTTCAACATCACTTATTACTGCATTAATCCGGCCAAGTATGAACAGTGTGTAGCTCTGCTACGAGCTCTCAAGAGCACTAAGTCGGACATCAAATTGTCGGCACGTTTGCCTGCGAGGTTACATCGATTTTCTATCAGTAACGACCTGTTGCTTTATTGCACGGATACTGCGGATACTCCACGCATCATTGTTCTTCACGATGAAGATTCAAAGCATCAATCCTCTATGAGGCACATTATGCCGTACTTGGTGGTCATCTCGGTAGAGAAAAGACCTACGGCTCCGTAAGCCAGATTTTTTGGTAGCCCAAGCGTTACAAATGGGTAAGCGCATACGTTCGCACATGCAAACTTGCCAGAGGGTTATACCTCGGCTCGTGCCGGTGCGCGACTGGCCAGTCTGTCCGTACCCACAGGGTGTTGGGAGTCCATGAGTATGTATTTTGTGTTTGGCCTACCACACCTCCCGCTAAATTACATATGAGAACCGAATAGCCACACCTCTTAATCAACTTTCTCTGCACTTATGAAAGTAGCGTAATAATAGCAACTTGTTGAAAACGAGAATATACATCGAGAACCTTTATGCAGGCCTTTTTAGCTTCAGTAGCTCGAAAGGTCTGCCAAAAGACTTCGCAATATATGCGTACTTTTATGTCAAATCGCAAGAATCTTTTTACCAAAGAAATTACGAACAAAAGCCGACAAAAACTGAAACATGAAGAAATTGTGACTCATGGCGGGTACAGAAAAGAGCACTAAAATTCGCCTATCTAAGGCACCTCCGCAAAAGTTCGTAGAAGTAAAGTAAATTAATTTTATCCTTAGCTTGACCTCCAAAGACAAACTAACATGCATGCCCTTATCGCTTATTTTCAGCTCAACTTATCCCTCGCTGCTCGGTAAGCTGCTCTTTCTTTTCGCTCTAGTTATGACTTGCCAATCAACTGCGGGTGCGCTTGGCCTTTTCTCACCTGTTCATAACCGAACACTTAACATCACCAAACGAAAACACGGTTTCTGCTGTGCAGTCATAACTCTAATGTAGATAATAAGGGTGTGTGGCTATAGAGAATTCCTAACTTAATTAGAGGGTGTGGTGTTCCAAAGTCCAAAAGGCAATGTAAAGACGATTCTAAGGAATAACTGTTGAGTTTTGGATGCAGTGGAATGACCCATACAGTGAAAGTATTTTTTTTGACGTTTTTTTCAATACAGACGGAGAGGGTGTGTGGCTATACCAAAAGGGACGTGTGTCTATACTGTCTCCCTTAATATATTAATACATTTTCACTTTTTGTATCCTAAAGCCAACCTTTAATAACTAAGACTACTTAGCTACCTGTAATCTTTCTCTGACTCAAGGAGCGAGGTAGCTTCGCTACATCACGTCAGATGGTGCGTCGATTTAGTAATTTGAGAGCGTCAATTTAGGAGGAGGAATAGATCGTCAATTTACATATTTTATGTGCAAGATTTCTGAAATGTCCTGACCCAGGATCTGAGCGCTGGTGGACTCGGTGGCTGATCGTGGCTGTCCCATTGACAGATCGGGGACCATCTGGGTTCCTGATCCAGTAATTGAATGCAGGCGTTATGTATGACTCCATCAGTGACCGATTCTCCATGACGACAATCCCTTTAGCGATCGCCTGGAGTTGACACATACTTGCGTTCCAAAAAACTGCTGTACTCTCTTGAAGCGATGGTGTGTCTTCTCTGTATACTTCTGCCGTCCTAACTTTCCAAATCTGAGTCTGGAAGCCTGTGGCTAGATATCTTTTTCCAGACTTATTCTGCATGGATGACGTCGTCCTAAAATCGTACCTCAAGAAGCTGCTGTCGGTGTTTGGGAATCACTGTGATACGGCGCACGCTTGGTAGGATTGCTGGGATCACTTTGTCGTGGACGTTTTTCCTGTCCAATGACTGACGAGTAGAGTCCGCTTTGCTTGATCCTGTAAACAGCTCCAGAAAGATGTTAATTTGCTTCCGGCGTGCCAGCACAGTCTAGTGTCTGTCGGCAAATATTGTTGATTTGGCTGTCGGCATGGTGAAGGTTGAGCTGTCTTGATGCTGCCGATAAACTGTCCAGACCTGGTAAGCTGTTAATCCATGACTGTGGTCCCATAGCAGCGCGGGTGTTTGGTTTGCCACTGCTTGCTGCCACGGATCTTTAGCGACTTTGGCTGCGAGTCGTTCTGTGACTATTCGTAAGGGTCTCGCAAGCTCCTTCTTGCTCTCACTGAATGCCTGACGCCCTTTGACTGCCTAATTTGGTATTTGCTGTAAATTCCGGTACATTCCAGGGGAAATGGTGGAGCTGGGGATGCGCTTCAAGATCACTCCTTCCGTTTTCAAACCTTTTACTATCCGTTGCTGATCCTGATCCTTAGCTGTCTGTAGGTCAGGAATCGGCCCTTGAGATTTCCAATGTACCCCATCTGCTTCTTGACGCAGAGTCACCCTGTCTTATTGTACGTTCGATTCCTGCCGTGGCGTGCCTTCAACGTGCCCGTCCCCCGGAAAAGCCCACTCAAAATCTTTGACAAAGCATGGCGCGTGCCGCAGTGCGAGTTCCGGCTTCATATCCATAGTGGATCCGATCGAAAGTGACGGTGATGATAAGAGCAGAGCTGTCGCCCAGCTTTGGAGCTTCCGCGGCGAGTGCCGGCTGTTGTTGTTGGTTCCTGCTGGTACCTGAAATGTAAATTCCATGGCTCCTGGCCGGTGGATTTTGAGGTCGACTATGGCTCACAAGACGATTCGATTGTACTTTCGACAGTCCCAGCATATCCCCTTTTCCATCGCGGTCCCATGGACTTGCGTGCCATTGAGATGTTGACTAGAATCTGTTAAAAACTGGGAGGCCTTCATCTGGAGCGGTTGGTCTAGCTGGGAAAGGATGGTAAAATGAGAGAACCCATTCGTCTTCCTCCCACCAACTGGCTGCGTTCTTGATGAGGACTTCAAAGTGCTTGTTAAGCCTCCCAGTTAGCGCTTTTTTTGCTCACCTGTTGGTTTGAACCATCCTTCAAGTTCTTGCTGGAGGAGCTGTCCCGGGGAGCGTTTGGCCTGACTTCTCTTGTCGGGTTGTTTGGGCGATAGCCGTCGTCCTGCCGCATTCTCTAGTACTCAGAACGTTCATATATTCCAGACTATATAATAGCTGTCTGGTTTTCGAATCAACCACTTTTGTGCATGTTTTAGCCTCTGGGTCTTTATTGCCACTGCAACGGCTGCCAGGCCGACCCCACCCGCTTTATCATGTGTTACCAAGAGACCAGGATTGATCTTATGTCGCCTTTTCTCCATGGAGGTGGCGAAGGCCCATCGGAAATTCTTGTACATATTGTGTAGTGCTTTCGCCGCCTATGGAGGTAACTCGGATACGGTAGCCGTAAATAGTATTGACGGGAGGACGATGGAACTGAGAACCAGTATCCGGTTGTCGACAATTGTTGTTACTTTTGTCGCCGTTAGGAGTCGTCGTTGGATCTTTGTATGCGATGTGCCCAGATTTTGTTGACTATCTTGCCAGTCCCTACTTCGTAGCCGAGATAGCGTGTCGTGTCTGTCGGTTGTATGACTTCTATTCCTTCGTAGGTCCCTTGAGCGACCGATCTGTTAAGGAAAAGAAGTTTACTCTTAGTGACTTGTACATGTAGCCCTGAGAGGCTGCCGAATCGGCATGCAATCCCCAAAGTCCGTGCCGCTTGATAGGCTCGGTCGAGGAAGACTGTGGAGTTGTCCACAAATGCTGAAAATAGGTGTGTTGATGACGTTGTCCATTGTCGGTCTTGCTTGAGGGTGAGCCGAAGTAATTCCACTACCATTAAGAATAAAAGCGGGGCGAGAGAGCAAGCTTGTCGAATGCCCGAGCGGACCGGAATTGCCTTGGAGCGTTCGCCGTTGACTAGGAAACTTGCTTGTGTCCTCGTGTGCAACCACTCTACTAGCTCCACAAATGAGTCATTGAATCCAGACTGTCTTAGTGCTTCATGTAGAAACTCGCGATCGATTGTATCGTATAATTTCCGAAAGTTTAACAACAGAATGCACCGACTGTCCGCTGCTGATGTTCGGGATCCGTGGTCGCAGTTAACAGCTGGGCCGTCGTCATCATTACCGTTGTCTGCATTCGTCTGCCATTGACGAACCCTTGTTGGGAATCACTGATAGTCCTTAGTAATATGATTTGAACTCGTGCTGCGGGAACTTCGGCAAATATCTTCTAGCTAGTCTGTGATAGCGAGATGGGTCGATAGTCCGTTTCAGCATCTGAGTCTCCGTTTTTTTTCGCAACGGTATGATCGGCACCTCCAGAAAGGATGGCGGCATCGGGGCTTTCTCTAGGAGTTGATTGTAGACAGTGGACAGGGCGGGTAACACAAGCGCCGCGGTGTCCTTATAGAAGTCATTCTGTAGTCCATCTTGCCCAGCCGCCTTATGTCGACTCAATTGGGTCACTGCAGTGACCACTTCCATTTCCGTAGTTAGCTGAAGCAGAAGGGTATTATCGTCCTCGGTTTTCCAGTGCTCCGTTGGTATGGACGTGCACTGTTGAAATCCTCTGATACCCTTGTCCGGTACAGTGCGGTGACATTTCCCCAATATTGTTGCACATTCCGAGGCAAACTTATCTGCTGCTGTCATCGTTCGGGTGAACTGGTTCCCGTAACGTGCACGGGTTTTAGTTACTTTCTGATCACGTTCCCAGTTGGAAACTCGTTTATAGGACCTTCGTAACCATTCTGTTAATCGCCATACCTGATCTCCTTCTCGTACCATTTGTTCGGTCCTGATTTCCTTCATATTTGGCCTCTATCCATAGCCTTCGCGTATTAATCCATCTTGTCTATTTACGAAGTACTTTGTGTCTAACGCGCTTACGCCGTTGGCTCTCTTTTCGTTTGACACTGGTGATACATTTCCTGGATTCCGCTACGTTTGTGTGGCCGGTTCCCGTCCGATTCCCATACTATCCATGTCGTCCAGAAGTTCCTCAAGCACTCGGTCCGCCCTGTCCATCGGATCGGGTGCGATATCCTTGTGGAAGATGACCGTTCTGATTCTTGATTCGGGTCCCGTAAGTGTAATGTGACAACTTGGGATCCGAGTATTGCGGTGGTGCTGTAGCCGACACCCAGAGCGCTTGGGGATCCTTTCCTCAGGAACACGGTCTAACCTACTGGCCGTCTCTTTTGTCCAGCAAGTAAAGCGGTCCACCCGGTCATCGGTTGTCTATTCATCGGTGTGCTAACGCAGTAAGCGTGCATCTGTCAGCTTTTGGGTTCTGTGTAGACGGCCTAATGCCTGGCTATCTGCTCTACTCGCCGTTCTGTCCCCCGTGCGATCTAGTTGCAGACTTTGGACGCTATTGAAGTCCGTCAGCAAAACCATATTCGCCTGAGGAAAGCTCCAGGAGTGCATCCCGGCGTAAAGATCTTCTCGTTCTCCCCTGACATTCATCGCGTAGATATTAAAGATGCTTGTGGCACTCCTATCTGTCTTATGGTCCACATCGGCTTGTTCCAGCTTGTTGTTTTGCTCGTTGCTTCAGGAGTTAACAAAATCGCCACTCCCGCTGAAATGTTGGACCCTGTGCTACAATACAATAGCTGACCAGGTGACGTCTTATTTCACATGCCCCATAACCATCGCCATATCGTTCGGAGTTCCTCTGCCCCCTTAGTGTGTCTCTTAAAGACACCAGGCTAACGGTCGCTCTCGTACATGCGTTCTTCGCCAAGCTGTTATCCACCCTGATCCGGTATCCTTCCTGAACCCGAAAGCATTTTGAGTGATCATCCTCTAGTCCGCTGTTTAGTGAGTTCGTATGATCTCCGTTCTGTTCTGTTGATCTTGTAGTACCCGGTGTGCCCCGAATGCGTCTGCCTCGGTGGTATTGGTACGGTAGAGCTATTGTACAAGCTGATCCTGTAATCTGCCCTTTATTGCTAAGCTGAGCTGCTCCTCTGCTGATTGTAGTCCAGTCGAGAAGAACCTGAGAATTCGCAGCCAGACCACGTAATGCGTCTCATCGTAATACGCCTTTTTATATTCGACGTTGACTCGAAAAAGCTGGATGTGCGCTCGGAAATTTTGCCGACGTTGATGTTGTTCTTAGTCCCCCGTCGGCCATCGCCGCTATCTCGTGATCAAAGAGCTGGGAGCATATTATGTGTTGGCTCAGTCAATTTTTTCTCTTGGGACCACAGAGTGTTAATAGATCGTCCCCACCGCAATCAATCTCCCTCATGTGCTTCCAGTCGTCCGCATTGTCAACAAATGCTGCTATGTGTGCATGACTGTCTCGATGAAGAGTATAGGCTATCCACCTTGCTAACCACTGCCGAGTGTAAGTTTTTAGTGTCAGTTGTAAAAGTTGTTCGAGGCAATTGGTAAGACACTCACATCGGCTTCGGGTGGTCTACTCTATAAATACGGGTTCCTCCAACTATTGCAAAAGCTGACCCGTAAGTCGGAATTGCTTTAAAATCCAGAGGAGGTGCTTATGAGCCTGTCGCGCTACTTGTGTCCATTCTTTGGTGGTACTTCGTACTATCGGGAAGAGACTTCGTTCTGGGTACGGCCACTCAGTTTCCAGCGCAGCCCACGCTTCTACCGAGTCTGTACTCGTCATAAAATCACGTCGTCATCGGACGTTAGTTGCTTCGTAACTTGGTCACTGTTGCTTTTTTTAAGAATCGCGGCGTTGTGCATGTTTCTCACCATACCTCCCGCGTTACTACGGTCGTCAGGGGTCGGTACGTGACCTCGTTTTTTAACTCGCGCTATTTCTCCGACTTCTGATGCTGGTGGCGTTGTTGGGGGCGCTGGGGGTGCTCGCGACTCTGTGGCTGCCCGCCTGGCGGTGCGACTGCTCTTATTGGCTGACCAGGCCACTAATCTGGTTTCAAGTACTTGATCATCCTGCGATGGGCTACTCGGACTATGTACGCTTCCTGCTGATGACTCGCTGTCTTCTGACGCTTGTGCCTCTAGACCACTGAGTCTATCTCGATTGAGTGCTCTGATGTCTTCAAGTCGCTGTTGGGTCTTTCACAGTTGCAGGACAGGCTTTGAGATCTGATACTTTTGCATTGATACTTTTGCATTAGAAGTTTTTCCGCTTTGTCGGACGTCACATCCTCGACATCGAATGTTAAGTTTTGTTGCTCCTGACGCGAAAGTAATGTCGCTGAGAAGGCGACGAAAGTGATAAGATCTCTGTACGTAATGGGGTTTTGAGTCGTGAGTAATCGGTATATTTCCTGTTTCAGAGTATGATCGGCGGAGCCTTCGTCGAGTTTGCTCAACAATTCGTCTGCATTTCCATCCCAGGTTGATGGGTCCCACGGTTCGTCCATCGGCTCATCTGTGTGGTCATTTGGTCTGATGGCGTGTGGTCTGCTGGTCCGTAGGCTTTGTGGTCTACGAGCTCATCTTCTTGAGTTTGCTCTCGTTGTGGCGCGGTTCTCGTTCTCGTCACCCTCATCTTCTAGATCGGGCAGTGTGATTTTCCTTCCTGAATGGATAAATGCGAAATAGTGTCGTGGACCAGAATTGGTGGCCTCTCTGGATGTTCGATTTTTGCTACCGTGACTTCGTCTAACAGGTCCGCAATGGAGAGTCGGTGTTCCGTGGAGGACTTAATGACTATTCGGTTCCTTTTCACTGCGATTGAAGTAAACTTGCGGCAGTTCCATTTGTTGAAAGATGCTCGGGTTCCCGTGTATTGTACCACATAGATATCTCGTTGCAGAAATTGACCGCCATCCCGATAGTATCCCTGCCGCCCTAGGTATCATCATTGACAATTACCGTTCGGTCGGATGAGCTGTTTGTACAGTCCTCGAGGAACCAACGCATCTGAGTGCCTGAGTCTTTTCTGGTCATTCCGATCCATCGCCTGCGGGTGTTAACTAACGCATAAACACGATGGTCGTGAGCCACATGATCCTCGAGGTTGAGAAGACCAGCAAATTGAATGCCTCTTGATGCTGGCCGTCAGTCGTTCTAGCGCACATTTTGGACCGTCTAACGGTGCACCCCTTGATACCTGCACGACTGCCATAACTATAGAGTTTCCAGTTGCTGGCGTGATCACTGCTCGGACTCCGAGTCGATATTCCAGGTCAGAGTTGCTTCTCGGTTCAGAGTCGGATCGTGCTCCTAAGGGCAGCTTAGTCCTCTGGGTTGTATCCATCGCTTGGGCTTGATCCCGGTATGTCCCTCTTTCTTTTCGTTTATGCGTGAGCAGGACATGGCTTTTTGGGTTGCAGTGCTTGTTCGCGTCCTAAGGCGTATCTTTCTTCTCCTTGCCTCTGGGTGCATCTTGAACGGGTATCTTCTTCTCTACTGTCTCGTTCGTGTGGTCCACTAATTTTGGTTGCTTACCTCCTCCTGATCGGGTCCGGTATTCTGCTCCGTTGGTCCTTCGTCCTCGTCTCCTAGAACCTGATATGCGCTTGTGCTGGGTTTACTCTTGTTGATTTTGCCGGCTCATGCGTCCATAAGGTGCGGCCACCCCGCATAGCCGTCTGAATCAAGGATTGACTAGGTTTTGGTTCTGGGTCGGGTTGTACATGACAAAATTTGACTTCCTGTTCGACTGCTGGGGCACTGTGTACCTTGGGCGTCGCAGTTGTCGTAGTACAATGTTCAAGGGTGACTTTGGTTCCTTAGCGGCTCAGCGTTACTGCTGCCTAAGCTGCTGCTTCTGCCTCCTGCTGCAATTTCAGTCTTTGATTGGCTGCTGTTTTGATGTCAGCCAGACTGGAGATTGGCTTTGCTAGGTCTTCTCACTCGCTAATATCACCCTCGTGTGCCTGGACCTACTTGTACTGACTGGTGAGTTTGCGTATAATCCCCTTAAATGCCCACTTAATGATAAGCAGTTCCTTGGTGATCCGTGTTACGAGGTTCGTCCATTATTGGAACGACCCATTGTTGTAAACAAATACTTGTTCGAATAACTTTCAAAAAATGCTTAGTTCCATCCCGTTACCGTCGGAAAACTTAGGCGGGTGACCGTGATGGCATCTCTTTGCTTCGAAATTGCTGCGTATGCTCCCGTGAATAGTTTTTTTTTGCAGTGTTGTCCGCCACGCGTCTACTTGCCCTGTCGTTGTCGAGGCTGCCATGGCTTCTTCGAGTGCTTGAATCATCTTTTCCTCCGTTGTAGCTAACTTATTCCGTTGCACCGTCGTCATGGGTGGCCTGCCCTCTTTAAGTAGGTCTACTTATCGTCTCATCCTCTTCGCTGAGCGCCTCCACTGCGTCCGGCTCCAATTGCTCTCGACGTGCTGGTTCCTCCTGATCCGTCTCGTTGTTCTGGGTGGTCGCCCCTGTCGGGCGATCCGTCACATTCTCCCCTTCGTTGCTGCCTTCTTTCTCCCGGGGGGGGGAATGGCGTCTTCCCGTTATCTCCTTCTGTCCCTCGAGCTCCCTCTTTCTGTTACTGTCGTCTCCATGGTCTGTGGCTGGCGTTTTTCCTCCGTCTGACTGTAATGGGACTAGGCCAAGTCCCTTATTCAGCTCACTAAAAGAGGAGACTGAACCGTGGCGAGGAAACGTTAGAGGGCACTTGCGAGGCTGGAGGTAAAATGACAACTGAATTGAAAAGCTGTTATGGTTCCTGTCGCTACTCCTAATTAGCCTCAAGGGCTCCTAGAGGTTTTACAAGTAAAACCTACACATGCATGAATAAAACCTACGAACTGATATATAAAACCTTGGGTACACTGAGGTTCAACCCATAGGATCTTGAACTTGAAGTTCTGTGGAAAATTCCCTGCGAAGTGACTGGCTCACGCCACTCACTTCAACCGGTAGAGACACGTTGGACGCGTCACCAGTGTAGTTCCCAAGCAGGAACCATCATTCTGTATGAATGTAAACCTTGAACTTCGACTAGGAAGCTTTATACTTGAACTTGAAACTCTCATGTCGACGATGCAGTGTCGCCAGATTTGTTTTTTAGGAAAATGAGGAATGACGATGCGGCGTCATCACTTCATCTAGAGCACAACTGGCTACTTTAGCCCTGGCTCCCATGTCTTACCCTGTAGAGACATGCCTCACTTCCCTCCGTCTCATCTCCGGTGCCCAGCACCTTTGAGATATGTACTATGGTAAGTACTAAGACATGTAATGAGAGGCCCATTACACTGACCCACGTGGGCTGTCCTGCCACCCTTCTCCTCCTGAGGGAGGCAGATGCCCAAGCACCATATTGCTCACTTCCTACGCTGTCTCATTTGGTACCCAAACATTTAATACTCCGCCCTGATCAGTGATCTATTGGGGGTGGGTGCGTCGATTTAGTAGTTCCCTAAGTTTCTTTCCTGTTATTGTTCTCTTATTAGGAAGTAATATTCTATGTAAATGCACACCATTTCAACACTTGCCGACCGGAGAGGTTGTCTTAAGTTGCTGCCGTTTCCACACAATATTGCTTCGTGTCCAAATCACCAAAACATCGAATCGTGCCTTAAGAAGCTCATTTCTCTCATCCCATGTCGTCCTTTGCGTTCCAACGGGCGTCCAAGCGTGTCGTGCTTATAACCGCGGGTGCCATTACCGTATCGGGACTTACAATTGTATCAGCCAAGGAGCCAAAGCGACTTGTAACGCCCATAACATGCGATGACGGTTCGACAATTAGTCCGTACGAAACACCAACGCGAGCTGCGCAGCTTCAGCGCCTGAAAAGGGAGCAATTTGACGTGCTCGTGATTGGTGGTGGCGCCACTGGATCCGGTTGTGCTCTCGACGCGGCAACGCGTGGCCTTAATACGGCAGTGGTTGAGGCTAACGACTTTGCTGCGGGTACATCCGGTCGTTCGACAAAACTCATTCACGGGGGGATTCGCTATCTCGAGACGGCATTTCTTAAATTTGATTATTTGGCCTTAAAGCTTGTTTATGAAGCCCTTGAAGAGCGTGCTTTCTTCCTTTCTGCTGCACCCTATATGAATCGTCCTCTTCCGATCATGATTCCCATTTACAAATGGTGGGAAGTGCCGTACATGTGGGTAGGAGCAAAAGCGTACGACATTGTGGCAGGGAGTCAACGATTCGTACCCCGTAGTTACTATATCAATGCTGAAGAAGCCATGTTTCAATTCCCAATGCTTCGAAAAGAAGGGTTGAAAGGCGCGATTGTGTATTACGATGGCCAAATGAATGACACGCGTATGAACGTATCAATTGCGCTCACAGCAACGCAGAATGGCGCAACAATTGCGAATTATGTCGAAGTCTTGCAATTGCTCAAGGATAAGGATGGAAAAGTGCAAGGTGCGCATGTTCGAGACACTTTAACGGGGGATGAATGGAACATTAAGGCCCATGCTGTCGTAAATGCTACGGGTCCATTTACAGACACGATTCGACAGATGGATGATCCTACAAAAGACAAGATCTGTGTTCCTGCTGCTGGTGTGCATGCAGTGTTGCCGGATCACTTTAGCCCTCATCGCATGGGTCTGATTGTCCCTAAAACCAGCGATGGTCGTGTCTTATTCTTCTTACCATGGGAGAATGGTACACTTGCTGGGACAACGGACTCGCAATCAGACGTCACCATGTTACCATCGCCTACGACAAATGAAGTGGACTTTATTATTGACGAAGCGAATCGCTATCTTGCGAAGAACGTGACACGAAATGATGTCAAGTCGGCTTGGTCTGGTATTCGACCGCTTGTGAAGGATCCACGACATGCAAATGGTTCTACTGCTGCGATCTCGCGAGAGCATGTAGTAGAGGTCTCTGCGTCTAATTTGGTGACGATTGCTGGGGGAAAATGGACAACGTATCGTCGAATGGCGCAAGACGCGATTAATAAACTTGTCGAGACCGTTCCGGAGCTTCAAACTAAAGCGTTTCCTTGTAAAACCAAGGACGTTGGGATCATTGGAGCCGATCGCGTTGGAGAAGTCTGCAACAAAAAGTTTGACAAGATTACAGTCACGTTACGTGAGAAGTATAATCTTGACAAGGACATTGCAGAGCACTTGATGCGGAACTATGGCACACGTGCTCTTCAGGTCGCTGAGATTGAAAAGAGTGGCTTTTTAGATCGCAAACCCAGTGATCATCCGCGTCGTTTGCATCCAAAGTATCCGTATCTCGAAGCAGAGGTGGTGTTTGCGGTGCGACAAGAGTACGCACTGAAGGCTACGGATGTCTTGGGTCGCCGAATGCGATTAGCTTTCATTGATAGCAAGGTAAGTACCGAGTTAATTCCGCGGGTGGTGCATATGATGGGCGAGCTGCTTGGATGGTCAAAAGCCCGTCGGGAACAAGAGGTGGTTGAGTGCAAAGAGTATTTGAAAACGATGCACAATTAAAGGTTTGGAGGCAGTGAGGCAGCGTATGCCTCACTGTAAAAGAAGTGCATTTTTCATTGTTTCGATGGTAATTTTTGCAATTTTTACTCAAAAACCAAATTTTATCACGTAAATGACTGCTTATCCCAATGCAGCAGCACCGTAATAAAAACTATTTTGTTCGCTGCTCTTAGTTCGTGTCAAGGCAATTGTTTTAGTGACATGGCAAAGCATGTTTCTGTGCTGCTGCTCTTTACAAAAAGTCTGCTAGCTACAATTGTGAGCGGGTCACATGTGAGAGACAAACAATAACCTTAAATTTTAAAGCTCCGGCTGACTAAACAACACTTTGAAATACTTGTGCCATGCTCATTTTTCAAATTATAAATAAAAGTGTCCTGAAGAGCATACTTCCAAAATCGACGCCTAATCGTCTTGGCTCTCAGCTGTAGTCATCTGAACTTCCACCACTCTTGTACTATTATTGTGTGGCAGATTGCCACCATGCGCATTGTAGTTTCGTGCCTACAATATTCCCGTTGACGCTTCCTTTTATCAACCCTAAGGTTTTGGTGGTTAATATCGCATTTTAAACTTACTACTTTAAATGATTAGAAATGTACATAAATAGGTATGTAACAACAGCGCTGTCCTTCTCACAACTTCCCATGAGATAGGCTGTTCTCATCGTAACCTCCCCCAGTTTCAAACCTCTCATATCCATTCCAAGTGAAGCATCTTCTTGCGTCTAAAGCGTGTGCACGACGACAGTTGCCGTCATGCATTCTTTTGCATGCACATATCTATTTAGATCTGTATGCAACCAAATACATGACGGCTATCAAAAAATGGAGCCATATTATGCCATTAACGGCTCACATCGTTTTAATTTTATAATAGACTGGGCTCACTATAAATTTTTACCTGATTTTTGGCTAAATCCTCGGCGGCTTTCGTTTTCTTCTTTTTTCTAGTTCCGTTTCACTCTAAAAATGTAGCTCTTTTACACATGGCGTCGCCAGTCTCGAGGCAAGAATTTGAAATTATCAACGTTGCATGTCGTACGTTTAAATCAGGATATTATCATTCCTTTTGTGCTGGTCGAGCCTGGCTCGATTGCATTTCGTACGTTTAAATCAGGACATTATCATTCCTTTTATGCTGGTCGAGCCTGGCACCATGCGAGAACAAGTCTTAAGGGTGTCACAGCAAAGCGAACCGGTTTGACAACAGCTCTAACTGGACATAATATGCCAACACCAGCTCTTTAACGTATCAAGAGCTATAAAAACATCTGCACGAACTCATTGTGCAGCTCGGCCTGACTTTCAATCTGCCTTTCGAATGCGTGAAAAATCCTTTGAGATTTATGATAAAATAGAGGCGTCGAATTAGAGGTTTTAGAACTCGTGCAACATCCCAGAAAAGTCTTTCAATTGGATAGAACTACGATAAAACCTCGGTCTAGAGCCGCAATATCGTAAAACGTTCCTGCGCCATCCAAATTCCGAGCCCCCGCCCGCCCTCTCTCCGCTGCAACCATTATCCATTCTGCGGAGAAGAAGAAGGTACGAAGGCTCTAATCGGCTATATTTAAAATTATTCGAAAAGCTGTAGTCACTTAAAACCCATTTCTAATGTTCAGGTAACTCAACCATGGGCAAGGAAAAGGTTCACATTTCGCTGGTCGTTATTGGCCACGTCGACGCTGGCAAGTCGACCACGACAGGGCACTTGATCTACAAGTGCGGTGGTATTGACAAGCGTACGATTGAAAAGTTCGAGAAGGAGGCGGCCGAGCTCGGGAAGCAGTCGTTTAAGTATGCTTGGGTTCTTGACAACCTCAAGGCCGAGCGTGAACGTGGTATCACAATCGACATTGCGTTGTGGAAATTCGAGTCGCCCAAGTACTTTTTCACAGTCATTGACGCCCCTGGTCACCGCGACTTCATTAAAAACATGATTACGGGTACCTCGCAGGCTGATTGCGCCGTTTTGGTTGTTGCCTCGGGTGTGGGTGAATTCGAAGCTGGTATTTCTAAGGAAGGCCAGACACGTGAGCACGCGTTGCTTGCTTTTACGCTCGGTGTAAAGCAAATGGTCGTTGCTATTAACAAGATGGACGACTCATCCGTGATGTACGGCCAAGCACGTTACGAAGAAATTAAGGCCGAGGTCTCGACCTACCTCAAGAAGGTTGGGTACAAGCCCGCCAAGATTCCTTGCGTGCCCATTTCCGGATGGGAGGGAGACAACATGATTGAACGCTCGCCCAACATGCCGTGGTACAAGGGACCATACCTCCTTGAAGCTCTTGACCTCTTGAACGCCCCCAAGCGTCCAAGTGACAAGCCTCTTCGTCTTCCTCTTCAGGACGTTTACAAGATTGGCGGTATTGGCACGGTTCCAGTTGGCCGTGTTGAAACTGGTGTGATTAAACCCGGTATGGTAGCTACCTTTGGCCCTGTTGGACTGTCGACTGAAGTCAAGTCTGTCGAAATGCACCACGAATCGTTGCCTGAGGCTCTACCTGGTGACAATGTTGGCTTTAACGTTAAGAATGTGTCGGTGAAGGAACTTCGCCGTGGCTTTGTCGCTTCTGATTCGAAGAATGACCCGGCCAAGGGCACACAAGACTTTACTGCTCAAGTCATTGTGTTGAACCACCCTGGCCAAATTGGCAATGGCTACTCGCCAGTGCTTGACTGTCACACGGCCCACGTTGCGTGCAAGTTTAAAGAAATTACGGAGAAGATGGACCGTCGTTCAGGCAAGGTGCTTGAGACGGCCCCAAAGTTTGTCAAGTCAGGTGATGCCTGCATGGTCATTCTTGAACCATCGAAGCCAATGACTGTGGAATCGTTCCAGGAGTACCCTCCTCTTGGCCGTTTTGCGGTGCGTGACATGCGTCAGACAGTTGCTGTTGGTGTCATCAAGTCGGTGAACAAGAAGGAACCATCAACCAAGGGTGGTGCCAAGAAGAAATAAGCTATGTGCTAGTTGCCTCGGTGATTTAGTCTTTGACGTTTATGTTGGCGCTGAATCAGTTCTTCCTCGGTGAAATTGGTAGAGGATGAAGCACGTAGTGTTCACACGACCAGCAATTTCTCTATATGGATAACCAACAGAAAAATAGAAAGGCAGGCGTTGCTTATTTTTAATTGAAATATTTTTAAATCAGTTAGGGTTATAGCATTTTTCTAATTTCACGTCATAAATTTAACCATTTCGAAAATGAGATGCTAAAAAGCGAATTATCTTCTTGACTCTTTACATTTGCTTGTAATTGTCGATCACCAAAATGTAGCCACCTCTCTCAAGTCGTCTTTTTTTCATCTCAATCAATGCGGCGTCACGACAGCCCATATCAGAATATCTGCGTAGCTATTGCAGCACGAGAAGTGACGGGACGTATAACCGCACAGCCAAATCTTCCTCATCGAACGATCAGCTTGCACAAGGTGCTTCGGCACGACGAAGGCGGCGTTCTGCTTGGCTTTTCAAGTGACGGCAATTTCCTTTGTAGTATACCTCAATGTAGTGATCCTATCAATGAAATGGACTGACCGCATGACGTGAACTTTATGATGTTGTTAGTGTATTGCGTAAACTTGGGCACGTGCTACGAGGTGCAATGGAGACGATTTAGAATTCAAGATTTTTATCATGAGAGAGATCACGGAGAAGCAATAAAGACCGTGTTCAGGCTTCGAGTGAAAGGAGACTCTACTGCCCTCGGGATGTCTACGCCGTTGGAAGTATGGCAAAGTATCGATTTTATGATCGTGCTTGCCATAACGATTGATCATTGGACAGAACATCGAGAAAGATATCGTCATTGTTGCGTAGTAGTGGCTCCATCGCCAGTATTTGATGAAGAAGGGCTTGCCGCAAAGGTGATAAGCGTAGCATTTGAGTTTAGACAGCACGCACATTCGCAACACATGGAAAAGTGGCAATTATTGCACCTTATTCCTGAGCAACCCAATGTATATCACTTACTTCTGAATACAGGAACAGTGGTGCATGTTTTCGTCCTCTTGGCTCGTAAATGGAGCACACGCGTTCGTACGAAACGATCATCCCCGCCAAAGGATAAAACAGAGCAAAGCTTTCGTGCAAAACATAAAAAAATGACCCCAACAGGCCTCGGCATTTCGCATTTCCCTCAGCGTACGATCGAAGTGCTGACAATATCGTCATGTGATCAAGCTCTAACGTTAATATAACACCCACAGTTCCTTGGTATTACTCGCCAGTCTTTCCAATAAAGTTTCAACAATTGACAGAATACCGACAGCAGAATGCAAACAAACTGTTGACGACAGAAATAGCGGTAAATTTTTGAGCTTTCAGCGAAACATTAATGACTGATTGAAGTTTATTTTTGTGGCATGTATCCAGTGTATATGCCAGCACCTCTTTGACGTCGAACGCTTTCTTGGCGAATTTTTGGAGAGTTTTACGCCACTGCAACATTATAATCTCATGGATTATGACATCAGGCTAGTTCGGGTACGCTCCACAAAGCTCGTGCGTTGACCAATGCTAAGAGATGCGACTCCTACATATATTTGACAGGCGAATTCACTCGAGAAAACCATTTTTCTAACTTATGTGATGGCATTGGCTCCTTCGCTGCTATCCATCGCTCATCCTTCCGGACCGAATACTCGATACCTTCGAGTGGCACTTTTTTTAAGCTTGGAGCTGTTCACTGGAACTTACCATATCATTCGAGTGTTAAAGGTACCAGAAGAGGGGGAATTGCGTCAACTCGCACAAGTTGTTGCTCGTAGATTTCTAGTGGACTTGAATGCTCGAATAGTTCCCGAGGCAGCAGCAATGACATGGAACAATGAAGCTTTCCTACGGGAAGAACCGCTTCAAGAGCTATACAATCCGGTTTTTCCGCTCGCTATATCAAGCAGAAACACTGGATAGTTATGGACAGAAGATGCCATGGAAAATTGAGTATGATGCACGTAAATGAGAAAGCTCTGCTAGATGTCGTAGCCATGTAGCAAGCGCTACTTTCTTGCTTAAGTAAGTTTGAGATTATCACGTCATAAGAACCTTTCAATACGTTTGCTAGATAAAGCCACTTACTCCCGCGATACGAAGAGCGGACCAAATACCAACACCGTTGTCGACAACAACTTGATTACCACGTGCAGCGCCGGACCAGCAGTATCTTTGAACGGATCGCCGACTGTGTCGCCAGTAACAGCAGCCTTGTGTGCCTCGCTCCCCTTGCCTCCAAAGTTGCCCAACTCAATGTACTTCTTGGCATTGTCCCATGCACCTCCCACGTTGTCAAGAAACAGAGCCATCATGATGCCTGTCACGGTGCCGAACATGAGATATCCAGCCAACACTTCCGCTCCCAGCATCGGCTTTCCTTGATACTCGCCAATCTAAAGAAGAAGTAACAAGCGTTAATAAGAATTTACTTTACGAATTGATTACTACAACGTACTACACGGAAAACAAGCCCAACACAAATTGGCATTAGTACAGCCAATAGACCCGGAAATCGCATCTGCTTTAACGCAGCTTTCGTCACAAGAGCAACACACGTGCGATAATCCGGCTTTTCCTTGTATTCCATAATTCCCGGGTAGATTTCAAATTGACGGCGCACTTCATTGACAACCTCGCCAGCAGTTTCACCCACAGCTGCTACGGCAAGTCCTGTAAAGAAAAATACGACCATTGTGCCCAGAAGCCCCCCAACCAGCACTTCTACAGTTGCAATATCCACTGACTTGAACTCACGACCAGCAAATTCTGAAAATTCATCCATGAAAGCCCCAAAAAGCACAAAGCAAGCAAGTGCCGCCGAGCCGATCGAGTAGCCCTTGGTAATAGCTTTAGTCACATTACCAGCAGCATCGAGCTTGTCGGTTGCATCACGCACGTACTCAGGCTGACGGCTCATCTCGGCAATACCCCCAGCATTATCAGCAATCGGGCCGTAATTATTCATCGCCAGTACAAATACTGCCGAAGACAGCATACCCATCGTTGCCACTGCCGTTCCAAAAAGTCCAGCGTGACGAATTCCTTGCCCACCAATACCTGAGGTAGCACCCAAGTGGTAGGCAGTAATTACCGCAAAACTCACCATAAGAGTCGGTATCACGGTCGACTTCATACCCACCGCGACGCCAGTAATGATATTAGTACCATGACCTGTGGTACTAGCCTTTGCAATACTCCGCACGGGCGGATGAGCGTAGTCAGTGTAGTATTGCGTCGACTTGACAAAGACATACGCGGTGAGCATTCCAACCACACCACATAATAAAAAGTTTATCCAAGCTGTAGGGTATTCTGGCATATATAGTAGCCACCGTGTTGTACCAGCAAAAGCCAGAAGCGCTAGAAAAAGCGAGACATTGTAGCCAGTCTGCAACGTAGCCATGGAATTATGATCAGGGCGTGACGCTTCCACGTCCGATGGAGCTCGGACCATTAGAATGCCAGCGCTGCTTACTGCAATATCAAATGCGTGCACGACAACTGGGAAAAACACAAACGCTACAGGTGATAGCAATTGAGCTTCACGTGCCAATGTACCACCGAGGATCATTGCTCCAATAATCTCAGCAGCTACGGATTCAAACACGTCAGCACTGCTACCGACACAGTCACCCACCATGTCTCCAACTAAATCCGCAATCACTGCCGGATTTCGGGGATCATCCTCTGGAATACCGACTTCGACTTTTCCTACTAAATCCGCGCCAACATCCGCCGCTTTCGTGTAAATTCCTCCACCGAGCTGCATAAAGAGCGCTACAAACGATGCACCAAACCCATAACCAACCATGAGCAATGGGATCTCGGTAGGACGTAGGATTGATCCAAAAATCAGGTATAGCATCACATAGAGCGAGCTGACTCCTCCTACACAGAGCGTGATATCTAGCACGGCGGAAAAGGCTCCTCCTCGAAAGCACACGAGCAGTGCTTCTCCGTACGATCTTCGGGCTGCACTTGTTACACGAATATTTGATCGAGCGGAGACCCACATACTCACATAGCCAGCTGCGGCTGAGCACACGGCGCCAATGAGAAACGAGACGGACGACACCACCCCGAGCGTAAAGTTGCCGAGCTTTTCGATCCCAGACGTTAAAGTGCTGGTGGGCCGTAATGCGTAGCTAAAGAATATCAGGCCTGCAATACCGACGGCAATACGAGCAATGGCCGTATACTGGATCTTCAGGAAACCCTCCGCACCCTCGCGAATTGGCGTTGCTACTGCCTTCATCTCGGCTGAACCTGCGTCTTTTGACAACACCCAGTGCGATAGATAGAGCGAGAATACAATACCGTAGCCACAGAGGGTGAATACGAGGAAAATTGGGCGAAAAGTACCCCCAAAAAGCAGGAGCAACGCCCCTAGTACAGAAATACCAAGAAGCGGAGACTGTAAATCCAGTGAACGGGCGTAAGCCAAGGCAGTGAAGGCCCCAGTCCCCAATTCTTCAAGGTCTGGACTATTGTGTAGCGGGGTAGTGTCTAACATACCAAACTCGACATCAATTTGCGTTTTCTCGTCCATATTGCACGCTCCAGGGGCTAACTTTGGCCTAGTGGTCTCGTTTGTTCCGAAGGAATTTAAAGCTGCGAGTAAATCAAGGGGTGAAGGTCCCTCGCGATAGCGATTTGCCCTTTAATCACTATTACATCACTATACGAAGCTGAGTTGAAGCATCTAATCAGAATTGCTTGACGATTTGTAAGGTTTTATTAACGTTGACCTGCACTCTTGATTTTGCAACGTCAACCACAATGGTCCCAGTAGTGCGCCTTACTCGCGCGCTTGAGCGTCGTATTGCCACACGGGGCCGTCGATTTGGAACCTTGTTTGCCCCTCTGACGCAATTGTCAGAGGAAGAAATGATGTTTAAGAGCACTGTTCATCGGTTTGCAGCTGATGTGGTGGCACCCCATGTCCGTGCCATGGACTTGGCAGGCGAAATGAATCATTCTATTACGCGCGGGCTGTTTGAAAACGGTTTACTGTCAGTAGAGATTCCTGCTGACTATGGAGGCAGTGAAGCTTCGTTCATGAGCCTTTGTTTGACCATCGAAGAGCTGTCTAAAGTGGACCCCGTGGTAGGGCTGCTCGTAGACTTGCAGAATACAGTCGTTAATAACGTCTTTCTGGTAAGTGGAGTCACTGATACTTAATGGAATTGAGGCTAATGACTTGAACGTAGGTTCACGGCACGGAGGAGCAAAAGGAGAAGTATTTGCCGAGACTTTGTACAGACATGGTGTGTGGACTTGAAAGAGATGTGAACGCTAGAGAATATGAAAATTGAAATGATGCTCTTTGATAGATTGGCAGCTTCTGTTTAAGTGAGGCCGGATCGGGGAGTGATGCATTCGCTCTAAAGACAAAGGCGGAAGCCTCAAGTGACGGGAGTTATTACTCTATCACGGGCCACAAGATGTGGATCTCCAATGCCGAATACTCTGGTGTGTATATAGTCTTTGCTAGTGTGGATCTATCGAAAGGGTACAAGGGTATCACGTGCTTTATCGTGGATCGAGAAATGGAAGGACTGGAGATCGGCAAGGCTGAAGAGAAGCTCGGTATTCGGGCATCCTCAACGTGCCCCGTTAGTCTTACGAACGTAAGAGTTCCAAAAGAAAATATTTTGGGAGAGCTCGGAAAAGGATACAAAATTGCGATTAGCACGCTTAATGAAGGACGTATTGGGATTGCATCTCAGATGCTGGGCCTAGCGCAGGGCGTTTATGACCAAACGCTGCCGTATCTGTTTGAGCGCCAGCAGTTTGGCACGCCAATTGGTGAATTTCAGGCAATGCAGCACCAGTACGCGGAGGCGGCGCTGGAAATTGAGACGACACGATTGTTGGTGTATAATGCTGCACGTCTAAAAGATGCTGGCCAGCCTTTTGTGAAGCAGGCTGCTATGGCAAAACTTCATGCCTCGCGCGTGGCAGAAAAAACAGCGTCCAAGTGCATTGAGCTACTCGGTGGCATTGGTTTTACAAGAACCTTGCTGACAGAAAAATTCTTTCGTGATGCAAAGATTGGAGCGATTTATGAAGGAACTAGCAATATGCAGCTTACGACGATTGCTAAGCTTGTAGCTGAAGAATATAGAAAATAAGGGTCAGTGCATTTTAGGCACATGGAAGCGTATTAAACAAACACATATAGTATTATATACTCCTTCAGCATAGTGTTCATGCCTTCAGCAGCTTTCTATGTGTGACGCGATAGGCGATTGTAAGCCTGCGTCGTTTGACAACAGTTTACGGTGCTCATCGCTATGTAAAGGATATTAAAGAGTGTTTATATTTTAATTATCTTTCCTAGGCATTCTATTATAAATGGAGGCGGTGGCTTGTGTCTCCGATTCGTTTTCTTTGTCGGCTTTTATCGAAGCGCCCCGCACATTGCCATTTTGCATGGGTACTTCCCATATCCTGGACATCGCAAGTGTCACTTTGCCGCAGTTTATTTTCATCACACCGCAAATATGTGTAATCAACACCATATACTTGTTTCGACCTCGCTCTGACAATCTCACAAAAGAAATTTAAGCGAGCCTCGAACTGGAAAAACAAACAAACTACAGTCTAATCTCTGTTAAATGATATTACCCGCAGACAACAAAAATATGAAGTATCGGAGGATGTCAGATACGTAAAAACTGCTCTTGTTCAGCTTATTGTAAGCGTGAACCACGCGCCATCCGTCTGTGGCCTTCCTCCTTCCCAGTACCCCAAGCTCCCCCTGAAAATATCCCTCCAAAGCAACTAAGCTCTCGAAACCTCAGCAAAGAAATACTCAAAAGCTGCCGAAGCATGATGCGTTGCCACGCTTGACTACGTAGCTATGGATTCAATCAGCCTCGAGGTTTTTCGGAAATCTTCTGTTTTACACAAATGGGACCAGAGGTCCCATATGCAAGGCTTGAAGCCTTCATGCGGTACGAAAACTCCCTGATCGGTCAGGTACAGGACCATATAGCGGCATCTATGCCAACTCGGTACATCTCTGTACCTGACTCAGAGCCGAGGGCTCGCTTTTCTAACTGTAAATGTGAAAACATTTGAGGGAAAAGAGGGGGAAAATTTCCCTTTTTGGATTAAGCAGATGGAAATGTCCATTGATTCCGCCTTGCTCTTAACAGAACGGCAAAAGGTGGCTATGGTCATTTCCAAACTTGGTGGTAGAGCCATGGAGTGGGCACTATCGTGCAGCACGCGTAAACGACGCTTTTCCCTCATGAGATTCGCTGAAACAGCAAATGACCAGCACGTTTGCACCGCCTGATCAGGCTTTTCGCATGCGAGCACGGCTCATAGCGACTCGACAGGGTAAAAGAACCCTAGGGGACTGTGTCCAGGAGTTGAGAACTCTCATTGCATCTATGTATCAAGACCCGGTGCAAGAGGCAATTGTAGTGACCATCTTTATGGGCTGCTGATACAGTATATCAACTTTGTAGCGCGCTCGCACTGCAAAGCACCCCGGACTAGATCAACTGCTTGTAGAGTGGATTCTTCAATGCGAACCCCGGCGTGTCTGTATCACAACAGAGCTTATCAAGTTAAAAGCTGCCAGGTTCGCAGAGCACCAAAATATCGGAAACGCACCATCCTTCTCAAATGGATGGATTGAGTGGCTGAAGTATCGACATGGCTTGAAAACTTTCAAGTCGCACGGCGAGTGCGGATCTGCTAAAATGGAGACAATTGAAGAAGCGCTACCAGCCCTAAAGAAGATATAAAAAATACGAGCTACGCGACATCTATCATATGGATGGGACTGGTTTCTTCTATCGAATGGCTCCGGACAAAACAGTTGCGCGCACGCAAGGGTCAACGAACGAGAAACAAGATTTACGCTTGCGTTCACTGCAAACGCAGATGGGTCACATCGGCTCAAAACGTTCATCGTCAGCCACGCGCAAAAACTCGAGCATTTAACTAAAGACCTGGCGAGAAGCTTGGCTTCTTTCATCGCTGGAATAAAAAAGCTTCGATGACAAATTCTTTAAGAGTGGCTTAAGCGATTTGACGATGTATCAAAAGCAAAGAATCGACAAGTGGCACTTCTGTACGATAATGCGCCTTCTCACGTCCTTAGAGAATTGGGATCTCTAATGTTAACCCGCTCCCGCCAAATACAACATCAAAAATTCAGCCTACGGTTGCTGAGATTATTGCAGCTTCTTAACGTCGCTATCGTCGCCATTAGCTGCAGGACGCTCGATCGGGACGAACAAGGCGCTACCGATATTTACAAAGTTAATCAGCTTAGGGCAATGCGCTGAAGCAAAGCTGCATTGGAAGAGCTGCCAAAATCGGTCATCGCTAATTGCTTTAAACACACTGGACTCTCCAACAATCTAATTCAAGCGCGAACTGAAGCGAAACTCGACACAGAGGAAGAAGCAACCGAAAACGAGCTTCAAGATGCGATCGACGCCCTTCATGTTCGCCATCCCGTGTCAGTCGCAAACCTTCTAGATCCATTCGAGAAAGCGCAGAAGGCGCACGTTGAGCTGACGGATAACGAGCTGATAGAATTGGGGTTAGGCGTCGCAGACGAAATAAATGCTGAGGTTTCCGCGATGACGACGAGTCAGACGAAGCTAGTTTGCAATTTCAGTGCAGCTGCATGCTATGAGCATTGTGGGAAAGAATGCTCAACGTCGATAACAAAGATCACAGAGCAGCGCTGACAATCCTGTGTGGTTTACACCGCAAAAATCGCGCACAAAAAATGCCAGGCAACCCTAGATGGTTAATTTACAATATATATAGCCCTCTCGAACATGAGATTCTCATAGAATTTTATCAGGTATTAGATACCATAGGATATCGTTCATGTCCACAAAAATGTAATAAATATTGGAGGACAGTGTTTTTAAGATCATTTATCGGAGGTTAGACTGTATATATCAGGGCTGAAACAGATTGATGGGTAGCACTTCCGGACCGGGGACAAGATTGCAAGCCATTTCCCATCCGAATGGCGGCCGAATCTCTGTCAGACAGCACCGCACTAGAAGCTATAAAACAACCGTTGCACGAATTTGTGACCATGCTAACCAACAGGATATAATCCCAGGACGACAATAAAATGCACATGGAACCTATTGTGCTGGCCTCCAGGCCACCATATCGCTTTCCTGCCAAAAAGCGGCCGGGCCAGACGGTCTTAACAACGATTTATTAAAAACTATCAGGCTTTTATTATAACGGGGCATACTGACAACAGTACTAGTCAACCTACACTGATTACAGTGAAGGTGGGATGCCTCGATTACTTCACGTACACGACGTGCAGAGAAAGGTTTTGAGTAGCTAGGATATTATAGCTACTAAGGCTTAATTGTAAGGCATTAAAATAGAGAAAAATATTAAACTGTACTTATATATTACGTTCTTTAATAACGAGCTTTTATCAACTGGCTTTAATATATTAATAACTAGCTTTGCAATGCGCCTCCTTGCGCGACGCCTAATCGTGTCTTGTAACGATTGGCGGGGTTGATTAAACTTTAATCAACCAATCAATATAACTAATGTATTATTGCGTCAACATTACCAATTTGGTAAAATTGGAGCTATTAAGTAAAAATTAATAAAAGATGATAATTTGGTGCTTCTTCATTTATTTCTTCTCATAACATAAATGTTTATGTAACGGACACGCCGTCCCTCTCTAACAGTATGACTATAGTGACTGTTGTAGAGCGACGGAAAGTACAATTGTGTCTCTCTCTCTGTGAATTAGAACTTGTTGGTTTGATTTTAATTCCACTTTTATGGCGCATAATTTCGAAACCCGTTCGCGTAGCCTGTGAAGCCGCAAAGCTGGCAGCTGCCCTGCACCGTACAGCTGCCGTGATACAGATGTTTCAGTAGACGCTAATGCGTCGACCGCGGAGTGTGTTACCTCATACTCCAAATAATGGTGACTGGTACAAGTTACCTAGTATTCCCATTGTAGGTGACTGGCGCGAGTCGGCGTCCCTGCTCGACTCAGTGGGAGCTGTTAGGGCCTCCGGTTTACACGGGATCACGTCCGTTAAATCTACGGATTCTGACTTGACAACTAAAGAGGTGATGACGAAGTTGTTTAACTCCTCGTCAGATTCTTCTGGAACGGAGGCATCTTGTGATGATTCCATGGAAAAATATAAGTCTGGTGATGTCCGAATTCGTCATCTGATCGTAAAGGTCACTTCGGTAAGCATGGTATCGGTGGTCTAGAATGCATCACCAGGGACGGGATATTTTTAAAGGATCAGTCCGAGAACCATGTTAGCGTTAACGTTAACATGAACGAACGGGAGAGGAGCCGCAATATTTTGCGTTTTGCTCCCGAAAATAAGCTCTTGTTGCCCTCTGAGGGCAACTCGTTGGTCTGGTGTGACCAACGATCAATCATCCAGTTGACCAAGCCAGGCCTCGCGACCTATGCTTTGCATATTCTGTAAAAATGCTTCTCAAGCTTCGAACAAAGGAGTGACATACTTTGTTCGCTTACATGTGTACCACCGATGCCAAAAAAAAGCATCGACGACGAATTCGTTTTGTCCTCACCAGGCGAGAAGCCTGGATGAGTTGAGTTATGGAATATGGTCTTTCCGTGGCCGGTTCGAAAAACGGACCGTAGGCGGTGCACGCTAGAAGCTGCACCGTTTGTCTAGAGAGGCAGTCCATGTTGTCTTAAGGGTGCAGGTCATGGGTACCTTAAAGACCCTCATATGCGCAAAGGAATTGAGATCCTCCGATCCTTTTACGAGCGAGGGAAGTGCTATTTCACTGATGGACCCTCTTTGGATGGGGATGGCTTTCGTATTTTTGTCAGATTATCAGTTGGGAACGAGGTTCTTAGTTATCATGCGAGGGTGGATACCCTCGCCATCGAACGAGGTAACTCGTTCGAACCTTGTTCTCCCCACGGTGGTCAAGAAGCGGTCAATTCATAAACGCTTTTTACCACTCGAATCGGTCAAAGAATGTGGAGGGGGAGGAAAATTGGGTTCGCCTCAATCGTCAAACCTGAGTCAACACCGTGAATTGGATCACGCCCTCCGTTAATTACGGGAGGGCGTTGATCACGAACGATCCCGTCGTCGCGAGTTAGCAATAACGGTAGACGATGTTTCTTGTGAAAAGTTGCAAAATCTTGCACAAGTTGCGGTTGATCAACTGGCAAACATACTGACAGATCAGCCCCTTCAAAACGAGCTGGTGACAGCTCGTCAAAAGATTTCATTTTTGAAAAATACAGTCGAACGTCTGGTTCTCACAAACCAGACTCTGTCCCGAGAATATCATACTTTGTCTCGGGACTATCATGCTTTGGCGGTTGCCTTAGACCGTGCCAGTTCAATTCAGAACCGGAAGAAGTTCGTACAGATGGTACGGGCGGAGACGCTACATAAAGGTAGGATGCGTACGCATCCTACAAAGCAGCTTTATCGTGTAAGCATTGCCTTGGCGGTGCAGCTCACGAACGATCTACCTGGGCAGTAATTTATAACTGTTCACGATCAACACTACATGTTATGGTAGGTTTATCGGAGACAGAAGGACTAGATTGTTAACAATCCATCAAACAACATTTGCTCTTCTATTTTTGTCAGAGTTACGCTTCTTACTTCTCTCCGCATCAGCGCTGGAATCCTGTACGAAACGAACCACTGCTTCTCTAGCCAGCAGGAATTCTCCTGCTGACTCAGTTTTGTATTTGTTGTCAGCGCGCTGCGGAAATGTCATTTTCCTCTTAAGTGAGGGCATTATTGTTCTCACGAATAGTATTCTTTTCGATGCTTAGTATATCAGCATTGTTTTCAAAGTCAGCAATATCCTTATCACTATTACTGAGCTTGCCCACTTCAATGTTGATTGAATCAACATTGGTTTACTTTGCATTGACCGTAGAGTCAATGCGTGGTGAGCAAGAGCTATGTTATCCATTGCTCGAACGAGCCCCCCCCCCCCCTTGAATAAGAGTCCCTCTCAAACAAGGTGGGTATACGTGGATGACGTAAGCCACTCACGAAAACGGAGTATGCTTTGTTGATGCATGCACCGAAATCGTTATGGAAAATTCTACCATTGGAAAGAACTCGGTTCAACTCGTAAGAGAGTGGACGTATCCGCGAAGTATATTTTCGAGTAAACGATTTTTGCGTTCTGTCTGACTACCTGATTCCGAATGGTCAGAAGTTGTCAATTTTAATCAAGTTTCAAGTGATTTGAGCACAGATTGTCAAAACTCCACCGTGAACCAGGGGTCTCAATCTGAGAGCAGCTCAAGGGGTACCCATGGAGTCGAAATATCGTGTCGAAAAAGTCACGAGCACAGCCTTCGGCTGTGGTCGACTCCGGGACTGCAACAAGATGTACTACCTTGCTGAATTAAACAATAGAAGAATACAATTGTTCGAGTGTCTATGAAAACCAAAGACGTAGTCCATTAAAACGGACTGCTTACACACTACCGGAACAGGCAGAGGTTGTGACGAAGCTCGGAATGAATCACTAGGCTTCTCCCGTTGATAAACTTCGCACGCACGTTTGTACATGTGGAAGAACTCATACTGGCGTGGCTAGTAGAAGTCGCGACTTATCGTGAGGTAAGTCTTCTCACGTCCACGATTGCCCGCTTAGGTGTGTCGTCAGCAATGGCTGTAGTACAGTAAACCACTGCGTGTTGTATATTGATCTGTTGAAGATCGATACAATTTCGACAATCCTTTTCAGGATTGCTGGCATGGATTTCTATAGTGGTCCATCAAACCTGTAAGAGCCTTATCTCCTGGATAGGATCTTCTAACGTAGTCAAGTAACGTTGACGACGGAACACCTATTTTTGCAACAGTGGACTTATTCTCTCGGTTGATTCGCACAGCCAGCTCGAAATCGGGGCGGCGCGAAAAGGCATCAGCGACGTCATTAAGTCGTCCTGGTTTGTGATTAAAGTAGAAGTTGTACTCCGCCAAGAAATACAGCCATCTCGCCATTCTTTGCGAGAGGTGTGGACTGCTTACGGCCGTGCGTGAAGACGCATGGTTTGTGTAAACAATGAACGGTCTATCTCGCAAGAGATAGACCCTAAACTTAGCCAGTGCATATTTCATGGCATGTGTGCACTGGGTAGTTGCATTCAGCTGTTTGAAGCTGACGCGATTGATGACAGACGACGCGCTCTGAGCCGTCTGTGTCATATTGCATTAACGCGCAGCTGATTGCAGAATTGCTGACGTGACAGTACACATGGAATGATCTGTCTTGATCTGTAATCGCCAGGATTGGCGATGGCATCAAGCTTTGCTTGATACTTTCAAAGGAACGCTGCCAATCAGCGTTCCATGATCACTTTTGATTTTTCTTCAACAATGAGGAAAGATGCCGTTTCCGCATACTTGCGGGAGTACTTATGTAAGTACGCAGCTAAGCCGAGGAACTTTCGAAGTCCTTTTACATTAAGTGTCACAGGCCAGTCGGTGATGGATCAGGGTGTACACTGCGCTTTTCCACGATGCGCCCAAGAAGTGCTATTTCGCTTACAGCGAATATACACTTCTTGAGATTTGCATACACCTTACACTTACGCATAAGTGTAAGAACCTTTCGAACGTGGGTACGATGCACTTCGACGTCCGACTTTTCGCTCATGGCTCTGCTATGAACGATGTCTTCATCTGTTGAGATCGGGGCGAAAATCCTGCACCGATCTCAACAGATTGGTAACGCATCTGTTGAATGTTGCAGGCATCAGATCCGTTGACGAAAAATTGTTACGCTTTGGCATATAATCAATCATATAAAGTCTTTCGTGGTATCGGTGCTTGAGTGAAGCGTTCAATTTATTGAACGCATGTACAATCTTCCACCCTCCTATTGCTTTACGCACACAGAAGGTCGACAAGATATGTAGGGAGGTTGACTCCCTCACATTCCTTGCTGCTAAGCGATTGGAAAGAATCTAACGATTGATAATACTTGTTTACGAGGAAGGGTCACTACTTCATGACACAATTTTTCGAACGTGGTGTCAGGTCGTTTTTATGTCGAGTTCGTGTATCCTTGGGCAACTCGCACGGTACGAATTCAGGGTAGACATCCTTGAATTCGATTAAATCCTTATATAAAGGTTTTTCTTCAAAGACTCCCAGGATTGGGACGTACAACGTTTAATCCGAGTGTTCCCGTCGAGGACATTTTCGTCCATCGATGAGCTGCTGTGAACTCGTTCGTTTTCGAAATTACAACTGCCAACCGAATATCGGCCACGCACTTGTCATCTGTGATTAGTACGCAGATCTGCTTGACTTTGCCCTTACGCAAATCACGCAAAAACCGTTTCAACTCTAGCGTTAATATTTGAGTAATCTCCGAAGTTGACTCGGAGTCGCAAACAGATCAAGTTTAAGCGCCTACACTTGATCCGTTCTTTACTAAGACATTTAATATATCAGTTTCCTCTTAGGATTTTTATTTCAAAGGTACCTGGGAACCTTTGACCACATATTTTTGAAGATTTATTCCCGCAGAATCTTGAAGACTTATTCCCACCAGTTTCATCTGGCGGAGTAACCTCCCCAACTGCTTCTAGCTGTGTTGAGCAACCACAGCGAGATCCTTTACGATCGACTCTCCAGTCAATCTAGGATTTCGCACTGCTTCTTATTAACAGGCGTTTAAAATATTATTGGATGTTGGTTTTGAAGCGAGCATCCTTGTTTCGTACCACTCAACTTATTTGAGTGGTCGTGCTTCGTCATTTCCTGTGTTGTGCACAGCCGTCGTTAGCTATTTCCACGTCACAATGCATAGCCGTTGGGATCAAGCTCCACAGTGTGATGGGTAGTCACACTGAGATCTTGTGCATTCGTGAAAACGACTGAGCCGCAAGTGAGACAGCGCACTCACTCGTAGGACATCCTTACGTTTTTGGACTCCCCGTGACGTTCATCAGATGACCATATAATGAATAAAAGGCAGGCATCGTTAAGGCTTGATGCTGCCAGTTTATAAATGTCTCGTTTTTTAAGCCATGGTGATCCAAGGATGGCATCAAATTTTTCATTTAAATTCAGTACGGTGAAATAATCAACGTACTGTATACCCTATAACGTGTGTTGGGTAACGACTACACATTTTTTCACTGTTACAGATGCGCCTGTTGCTAGGCGCACTGTCATCCTCGTTACAGGAAGATTGAGCTCAATAAAGTTTGGGTCTGCAATCTTCTTGCGATCGGCGCCCCACAATCGACTAGGAACATTAGTAGCAATTTATTTGCCACTAATAATTTTCAAGGTGATGAGGTTAACCTCTTGAGGCGTTTCAGCTACACGGTTTTCTGGAGTTCGGCCGTATTGGACATGTTGCGAACACAGTAATGTCTTCCTGCAAGTTGGTTACATGCGGCTCTTTGCCGCAAAGCACCGCATTGTGATTTTCTACTGCTCCAATTTGTACAGCCTTAATAAACTTGACTTCTTTATTTAGTAAAATTTAAGTCTTGAGGCGTTTCAGCTTCTCATCACCTGGAGCAATTACATACATGACTGGTTGAACGGAATACTAAGGTACTTTACCGAGCCGGTTGGACCCAAACTTTCACCATAGGCATTAAGGGACACACTTCGTGGCGATTCAACGCCAACAACACTGACTTGGATAAGTTCAACCGCGCCCCTAAGCCATGACAGTATTCTTCCACGATCCCGAGCTGGGCTTAAAGGTTCACGATCGAGCTCCCAAACAGCGTCGAGTCATCAGCAAAGAAAGTGCTCGTCACTGTATGTCCTCAGTCAGGCATACTCCTTATTCTGCATGGGATCGGAGAAGGTTTTCAAGTGGCTCAATTGTAAAAAAAGAAGTGCAGACATTGGATCACCTTGTTTCCCACCACGCGTCGGATGCAGCGCGGATTGTATCTCAGCGTTAATCAACAAATGTGCGAGCGGATCCGTGTACAACAGCTTAATCCAACGAATGAATCTGGATCCGAAGCCCATGCGTTCGAGCAGCTTGAACATGGAATTCCGAATGACTCGATCAAAAGCCTTCTGGAAGTCTAAGAACAGCGCGTATGCCTCCTCGTCGAGACTTGTTGCAAGGGCTTGGAGATCAGCAAGAAAGCGCACGTGGTGATGGATCGAGAGGCCTCGGACAAACCCTTTTTGATCAGGATGGATTAGCTTCCCGATAAAATTTGTAGGCGGAACGTCAGCGCTTTTGAAAGCACCTTTACATCGAGTTGCATGAGCGCAATGGGGCGATAATTGCCTGGGTCGACGCGAGAACGTTTTTGTGCAGTAAGACAACGGCTGACTTTCGCTGCGATGCAAGGAGTGTGCCGCGCTCGAAACGGTGGTTGAGAACCAAAGCTTGACACTCTCCGAATATTGCTGGCGTGACTTGATAGAAGGCTGTAGTCAAGCCGTCAATTCCAGGAGACGAGGTCCCTTCCATGCACTTGATAGGATTCTCAAGGCTTTCTGCGTCGATATCTATGTCAAGGGCACCACTATCAGCGCTCGAGTAGAACACGAACAGCAGAATCAAGCAGCTTGCGTTGAAATGCTTCGTCAGGTGGACACATTTTACCACCGGGGTTGTTTGCGTAGCCCCGCAGTGCCTTAAAAAGCAAAGACTGATCTCGTGGAAATTAGTTGAGACACTTCTGTCCGGTGCCAAGACTTTTTCTATAAATACTCGACGGAGACTGGAGTCTAGTAGGAGGAAGAAATGCTTCGTTATTTTTTCGGCGTTCGCAGCTTAAAGTCGAATGCAGTATCTTGGCTGTACTGACTCGTCATCGTTGTCGAATCCTTGTATTCAAGAATCGCTGCTCCATAAACATCACGGTAGTCTTCATTCGGCTCTGTCCGGTATCTTGCGGCAGCTTGGTCAAGTGCAACTCGAGCGGTATCGACTGCTTGAGCGTCTTCCAAACGAAGCTTCTTTAGCAGAGTGTGCAACTGCTTCTTAATGTTTTTCTTCCACTCATCTCAAAGCTTACCTGGATTTTATACGTGCGCAGCTGATTGCGGATGACTTCAGCTTCACGTTCAATCGCCGATACGACTTGGGGATACTCAAGAAGGTACCGTGGGAACTTCCAGTAGCCCCTGCCATGAATCTGAGATCCTGACTTGAAATTATATAGACACGCTTGAAACTGTTGCGGATACGCCACGCATCGACCAAGCCAAGTCGTACCAGCTAATCTAGACAGCTAGGGCGACTCGGATCGTAGCACACATCTGGCGTGGAACAGTCAAGGCTCGGATTCAGGCGGGTGTTTAATCACCAAGCACGAAGTGGGTTGCGTTACCCTCAAACCCTTTTGTCTCCAGGCTTGAGCAGAATGATTGTTTTTCTTGCTTGTCCACAGGGGCGTACATTTTGTGGATGTAGATGGGAGAAAGCTTAACCATAACTCGTATACAGCAAGGTAACGGCCAGAAACTGCTAAACGGGAGACTTCGATAACTGTATCGAAGCCAGGAAAGTCGGAGCGAAGCACGGTGAGGACGCCAATGATCCACCCGCGAGTCAGTCGATCCAGCAGAGTGTTGTTGTCACTAACGAACAGTTTGTGCTTATGTGTCCATTAAGTAAGAGAGCGGAAGGTATCGAGGTGGTGACGGTCTGCAAACTTAGTCTCTTAAAGACAGGAGACAGTGCTTGGAGAGTAGATGATCGATCAAAAGTTGTCCATCTTTTTCGCCGTTGGAGTTCAATGTCTGAACACCAACAATTGTCGAGGAGGGCTTGGGGGCCGATACCACTTAGCAGCGTGTGGCAAGACCGCCCGCTGCCAGCTGCATCGGCCCGTCTTCTGCAATCTGTAGCTTCAACACCGACTAATCCATGAGGTTTTCACCTTCAAGCTTGCGCAGCTTTCGATTTCATCGAGTAGGCTCCCTTACCACTGGACATGACGCCACTGCTCCATGCTAAGAGCTTAAAATATGAGCGGAGCAGTCGCAAGAGCGCGTTGGGATACAGCAGTCGCACGTGGTGAGCTGGAACCCATTCGACAGGCTCACCGGTGACAAACTGAACTAAATGGTCTTTGCCGAAAACCGTCGGAGCGGCTGAAATCAGCGCAAGTTCGAAGACGCACGGCGTCTTTGTAAATCTTGTCAACTTGTGGATCCGATCGGTACGTGCCCACCACTTTGAACATGCATTAAGCAAGTTTGTGCGCTGAAAGGAACTGAGGATCTCATTACTCTCTTCCGTTTTGTGCTAAATGTGACGTCTTCTTTTGGCGACGTTTAACTTAGTACGCGGTTGATCATGTGAAGTTGCGCCAGCTCGGAAATCCCCGTGCTATTCCCAGCCATCTTGAGCGACATCGCACTGTTAGAACCTGGTGCTTCCTCCAACACTTTCTTAAGGACGTGGCCGGGTCTTTGGCGTTCTCGATGATCTCAAGACACCCTCTACCTTTCCATCAGCTGTCTTAAAATGGTCTGGAAACGCAATAAGTAGCGCGATGTTCTCGTCGTTCATCATCGACTCTGCCACTTCGACAACCGGTGTCGCTTTATTCGCCTTGGAGGTTTTTGTGTGGCGCTTCTCGACAAAAAAGGCTGCCTCTGTTGACGACTTGAGAGCGTCCGGAATTGCGACGTCTGCTGGGATTATTCGGAGACGCTTCATGTACTTGGCGTCGACGGTCGCGTCAAAGCTCATGGACAATGCGGATATCATTTGAATCACCGCAAAGTAATTCTTCGTCGCGATGCCGTTAAGTTGATGTGGGCGTGCTTTGTTAACATGCTGGAACGGTCGACATCGTCACGCGTGCGCTTTTTCTTGGTCGTGACGGTCGCAAAAGTATCCATAAGCATCAGGATCGGTTGCGGCTTGCATGTTGGCCTTGGTGGTGGAGAGATTCGACCAGTCGACCCCTGGAATGTCGATATCGAGAGCGCGTCGTCTAAGTCGGTTGCCACTTTTGCAAGCTGACGGGTCGCAGCTTGACGACCATGCTGAGCCCTTACGTCGAGCTGGGTTTCCCCTTTTTCTTCGCTTTAAGTGAATTACGCTTCGAAGAAGCGCGTGGCTTTGTTTGAGTATAGTGCACCACTGGTACCTTCTGGAAGTGCACCTGCCTTTGGTTTGGCTGACTGGGCTGCACGGTTTGGTGCAGAGGGAACTGATGCGGACGGCTTGGGCTGGACACAGACAGCACATTCAGGTTGATCCCATGGTGAGATCGAAAGCCGAATAGAAGACTATTTGACTGAAATGATGCACCTTTGCCGTGAGATGGAGCTTGTTGTCGAAGATGACTTGGTCGCAGACTAACCTATTCACAAGCAGGGGCGGGGGACACTTGGCGGATCTAAAGAAGACACGCCAGGTCGCAGATGTGAGACCTGTTGATAGATTTACATATCAGAACGTGTCGTACACCGGCTGACATCCCATGACGAACAGTCGATATAGCATCCGGCTTGTATCTGCATCGGAGGCAACATTCGCGATATCGTGGTAGGACTTGTTCGCGAGGACATCAAACGGCTTGAATGGGAAGACACCTCCGAGAATGTTGACATTGGTACGCTCGAGGAGTAAGCACGCAGACTGTGACTCTATTTTCAGACGCAGTTTACCAACCAGCATCTTGGAAATTTAACAGACGAGGAACTCGCTGCACAGCCGTCTAGCACGGGGTTGCCGTTCGTCTTACTCACGAGTGCGGCCATAATTTTTTGGAAAAGTGTTTTCGTAAACGCCTTCCAGCTCTCAATCACCATGTTGAACATGGCGCGAGGGAATGGGTATGGGCGAGATTGAATGATACGAGCCTTAGTACTAGAACATTCTCCACCAGCTACATATTGACGCTCGATCGCTTCAATGTCAAGGGCAAGAGGCTTTGGGCTTCACCCCGACGGCGGGCTGCGTCGACGGCAGACTTGTCTCGGCGAATCGTCTCCTGTTGAAACAACAGTTCGGTGGTGGTCGGTCGCAAGTTAGCAGAATTGGTCGAAGCCTCTGCGGGGTCGCTTGACGGAGGGTGCATCTTAACGTTTCCGTTAGGAGCGGGTTCAAGAGAAACGACAGGTTTGGAGTGGATGCTGACTGCGTGAATGAGAGACTGTCCAGGAGCGACAGGGGTGGACGCGATTTGTAACGGGCTAAAGTTGCCCTAATGTTACACAGTCCCCATTAAGTACATTTGGTACTTAAGGGGATGGTCAATTACTAAATAATAGTAATTAGACCCAACACTCGGGTGTGGTGCACATTTGTGACCAACCCTTGTGGATGTGATGCACATGGGTGCATTCACATTAGGAGGGATGACGCCCAGCGTCATCCATGATGACGGCTAGCGTCATCAGTTACGCGAGGTATCTATAAAGATACGCTCGTAATACATATTAAATGATATCTATAGAGATAACATTTTAATTGGTAAAAATAGGTATTTGTATTTAATTCTATT
>NC_090610.1:5209880-5219139 GCF_004359215.1 Bremia lactucae | reverse complement strand
TATTCACTATGAGCTTTCGCTTTCGCTCTCTTGTTCCTTAATGTGGATGCCATTTTTGCTCTCATTTAGCGGATTCGAATTAATGATGGGCTCAGGGTCCTGTGTCCTGCTCAATCCAGTTAAGCGTTCCGACTAAGGCATTAGACGCGGCCGGCGAATTAACGCGGCGCGTGCGCTTAGTGCGAGGTTGAGTGGGCGTCTTCGCAGACGACCCACCAACGTGGCCCCTTTTAGGTGGCATCTTGGGCGCCGTGTATGGAAACACGTGCGCTAGAGTGATCGAGTGAACTAGCGGCGCGTAAAGCTGCTCGCAGTTCCTCTCTTCTCTTTGACGAATTTAAAAATGTAAATTCGTTCTTAAAGGGGGGGATGGTGTAACGGGCTAAAGTTGCCCTAATGCTACACAGTCCCCGTTAAGTACACTTGGTGCATTTAAGGGGATGGTCAATTACTAAATAATAGTAATTAGACCCAGCACTCGGGTGTTGTGCACATTTGTGACCAACCCTTGTGTATGTGATGCACATGGGTGCATTCACATTAGGAGGGATGACGGCTAGCGTCATCAGTTACGCGAGGTATCTATAAAGATACGCTCGTAATACATATTAATGATATCTATAGAGATAACATTTTAATTGGTAAAAATAGGTATTTGTATTTAATTCTATTAAATATAAATCAGTCTGAAAATTACTACCTACTTGGTAAGTGCGCACGAGGAGACGGATTACCGCTCCCGTGACGTCACTTCACCAGAGTTCTTAGTGTGTTGGGTGAGGTCGCTTGCGCGCCCACCACAACTACCTCACTGCACGCCAGAGAAGCAGGTGCAAACCGCTTCCTCGCTGTGGTAGGGTGTGTGCTTAAGTAGAGCGTGGCCGCATTACGACGTGCCCGCCTACACGATTATTGGATTTTCCATCGAGAAATTTTCAAGAACAAGATCCGGGCCAGAAGCGATAGGGGTTCGTCTGGTCGGCAGGAGGTAGAGAAAGGGCTGCAGCTAGACTCTTCGTCGTGAAAGCGAAAAGAACAAACGGCTGGGGCAAAAAAGCTTGAAGCTTGGGCTGGATTCTTCTTAAAGTCTACTTGTGGGTTAGCCGGAAAATTGAGAAGTTGCGCTGTAGCTCAGTCGGGTAAGGCATGGCAGTGCCATCCCATAGGTCACCGGTTCGATACTCGGCCGTAACAAGTAAAATCTTCGGGAACTGGTGTTTGGGGGTCACCAGCACTGTCCTGCCAGCCAGTGACGTCCCTTATTTTGTGGTGATTTACATATGTGAGATTGGGGACGCACCAAACGATAAAAAAGGATAACGTTAGGATAGAGCTAACGGTAGGATAGAGATAAACTCAAAATATAACTCACTTTCCACTTTGCAATCCCGACCGTAAAAGACGCGTGGGGAGGGCTGGCTAGATTTATCCGCACGCAAGACATGGCGAATCGACTAAAGCTTAAGATAAAGCTTGCCTCAGGCAAGTACTCAGTATCAAGTATCAGTGGTTACGTGACGGAGCTTGAAGATCTAGTGATGAAAATGAATAGCGCAAGCTGCGGGCCAAGTGGAGAGGCGTATGGGCGGTGATACTGAGGAGGCTGCCTGCAAGCTGCGAGAGCTTAGTCCAGGAGTTCCGCATGTCGGTGTCAAGCTATAATCCCACTGACTTCGTGAGCAAGCTGATTGCTGAGGAAGTGCGGCACAAGGACACGGCACGGGAGGATGAAGCAACGGCTTTTACAAAAGCAAGAGAAGTAACACCCGAGGAAGCAGCAAGAACGGCGTGCTAAAAGACCGTCAGGAGCGTGTTTGAACTGTGAAAAGGTCGGCCACTATGCTAGAGATTGCCGTTCAAGTCGTGGACGAAGAGATTCACTAGAAGCGGGACACGACCACTCCAACGCTTGCAAAGGGTCCGTCAGCGGCTGCTGGTTTATAGGCAATGGCGCATCTGCACACATGTCCAAGGGCCGGGAAGCTTTTGTGAAGTACAAGGAAGTGTGTCAGGCATGCAGTATATCAAACGCGAAGAGTGATGTGAAGCTCAAGGTCATCGGACATGCAACAGCGAAGCTATGAGTTCGGACCGGGCATGCGTGGATAAATCGATGCTCGCCTCGAAAACACTATCCATGTTGAAGATCAGTCGAAGTATTCGTCTCGCTAACGGCTGCATCAGCGCGAGGAACGACAGTAGAGATCACGCGCAACGAGTGCCTCGTGAAGCGGGGCGAAACACCAGTTGCCATTGAAAAGTTGCAAGGTTTTCTGACGTACCTGAATGTTGAGGTTGGTGCGGAGTGCCACGTAGCCGAGTACGAGAGCGCGCTATGGTACATCACGCATCGTTCGGAACGATAAATGCTATGATCAAGGACGGAAGAATCAAGGGCGCGGAAATGAAGACCGACGTCTTATGTGACGTATGCGCGACATCAAAGCAAGTGCGAATGTTATTCAACGCAAGCGAGAAAGACAAAGGACTTAGGAAGAGTGTGCGTTTTTGACGGTATCGCGTGCTCCAACGTGCTTGGACCAATCTCGTCAGCTTCAAGATCCAGTTTTAAGTACATTGTGAGCTTCATCATAATGAAGAGTCGGTACGTGACGGTTAATTCTTTGCGAAAGAAGAGAGAGTTAAGTCGTGAGCGCCTTCATGGGGTTTTACCGGGAGATCAAGGTAGCGTCTGAGACCAAGAACCAGGTCATTCAAAGTGACCGAAACGCGCAAATGGACAGTTTCTGCAAGGAGAAGTTTAGAAAGCAAGAGTGCGCAGTTTCATTCAATCCTGAACAGAAAGCAATGCTACGCGCACATACCGAAGGAGAAGCGAAAGAAGTTTAACGATTCGGGTGTGGAGTGATACTTTCTTGGATACGCTAAGGATCCCAAGGCGTACCGACTATTGAATGCGGATGATGGCTCGATCATGGTTTTATTAAGCGTGACATTTGTTGAGCATTCCATCTCGAAGGGAATAGAAAAGGAAGACGAGCGAATTACCGACATCATTAAAGATGAAGAGAATTCGGAGACGTTGACGACAATGATGTGGAGGTTCCAGCAAATGATGAAAGGCTTCGGACTCCACCACTTAGAGCTTGCCGTGATCCGATCCGTGGTAGCCAAAACGAGTCCATTCCTCAAGTACAGGTTCCTACTCGATCATCAAGCACGCCCGGGAGAGACGGCGGATATGAGTGGATGGTGCGACCAATTCGAAAGAAATGCGGTGTAGTGCGCTTCGAATAAGAATTCTCCAACATACGCCACGGCCAATTCAATTTGGACGACATCGAAGGAGAAGACGACTCATTTTATTGCTGCTTCGTTGCAGATGACGATGGAGAACAAACTTTAACCTACGATGAAATGATGATGATAAGAACAAGAAACAGTGGCTGGAAGTGATGAATAGCGAGATGCAGTCACTGAACGATCACTAAACGTGAACGCTAGTAGACATGCCCCCGGACAAGCAGGCTGTTGGATGCATGTGAATATTTTGGATCAAGCGCGATCCAAGTGGAAATATTGTAAAGTTCAAGGCACGATTGGTTGCAAGCAGCGACCTGGGATCGACTTCGTCCAGACTTTGCGCCAGTGCAACGCAAAGAGTCAATCAATACGGTGTTGGCAATTGCATCAGATGAAGACATGAAGGCAGAAAATGTAGACGTTGATACCTCATATTGTATGGAAAAGTTGATGAGTAGATCTACATTGACCGATTCAACGGTTTTGATGATGATCAGAATCCGATGAAGAAGTGTTTGATGCATAAAGCGCTATAGAACCAAGCAAGCGGCGCGGCAGTGGAACAGCAAACTAAATCAGCATTTGGAGGCCCTTGAATTCAAATGCACTTCAGTAGATCCGCTTGTATTTATTCGAGTGTTTAGCGGCGAATACAGCATCAGCGTAATCTACGTGGACGATCTAATGTTGTTCGCCAAGACTAAGGAGCACATTATGGACATTAAGAGTGCGCTAAAGCAAGAGTTCAGCATCAAGGAGCCTGGGGATCTCAAGTTACGCCTAAGGATCGAGATTTACCGCAAGCGTTATAAGCAAAATATCAAGATGAACCAGCAGGCATACATCAAGCGACTTTCGAAAATTTTTGGAATCGAGAATTGCAAGCACGTGCCACACCTGCGGACAACAACTCGAAACTAGTGAAGATGCCTGAAGCGTTTGTACCGAAATATCCGTATCGCGAACTGGTAAGTGCATTAATGTACATCGCCACTTGTACACGACCAGACATCGCGCATGCGGTCGGCGAAGTTGTTAAGTTTTGTTAGCGTTCGGAAAGTCACACTGGGTAGCGGCCAAGCGATTCTCAGGTACTTGAAGACGAAAAAAGATATCAGCATTGTGTTTAGCGGCGTTAACAAGGGTGAGCTTATTGGGTTCGAAGACGCAAACTGGGCAGGCGACTTAGACACCCGGCGTTCAACGACAGGATATGACTGCTTCGTGAACGGGTGGAACTCCAAGCAGCCGACCGTTGCGACATCAAGGCATCAAGCACGGAAGCAGAGTATATGAGTCTGTATAGCGCTACTCAAGAGGCTGTCTGGCTTCGAAATTTGATGAAGATTTTTGGAGTACAAGACGGAGATGGCGACGACAATTTTTCAAGACAATCAAGGATGTATTGCGTTTGCCAAGAGCCCTGTCTACCATTCGCGCACGTAGCATATCGACATCAAGTTTCATTTCTTGCGTGAGAAGGTGGCAAGTTAGGTAATTGCGCTGGAGTACAAGAAGAAATGATCGCGGACGGGTTGACCAAGGCTCTCTCAAGAGTCACAAGCACCAAGTTTATCATGAGACTCGGTATGGCGGCATAAGGGCATACAGTTAGGGTGCACATCAAGAGAGTTTTAGAGATTGATGTGTTACCAAAGTTTGCGCTTTATGCATTTGCGCCCTTAAGGTGGTAGCCATAAATGGGGAAATAGTGTCTGTGAAAAGAACAATCATGCGCTGTAGCTCACTCGGTTAAGGCATGGCAGTGTCATCCCACAGGTCAACGGTTCCGCACCTGGCAATGACAAAGATTAGAATCTTCGAGAACTGCTGTTCGGGGTCCCCTAGCACTGTCCTGTGTCCTGCCAGGCGATGACGCCCCCTCTTTTATTATAGTTCTCATATGTGAGAAAGGGGGCGCATCGAACGATAGGAAAGAGACAACAGTAGGATAGTTAACGTTAGTATCAAGATAACTCAAAATGCAACTCACTTTACGGTTTGCAATCCCGGCCGTAAGCCCATCTTCAAGCTCATAGGATAACAGTATGAACTCGGGTTTGGCCGCATGTTGTTCATCTGTGTTCAAAGTGAGTTGCACAGCGCCAACGGCTGGCCCGCCTACGGCCAACATAATGCGTTTGACCGCTCTCCATTCAAGTCACTCAACTGATGAAACCTTTCACGCTTTGCGTGATAGTCTTCTTGAGGGGCTTGAAGCTCCCTCCTTTCTTCGTCCACCATGTCCTTGTCAGATAGAACGTGCGTAGACCGTTGAACGGACTACGAAATGCCACCAGGTGCAACGGGGCACCGTTGCTAGTGCTGACAAAAGTACTAGTCAACCTGATTACAGTGAAGATGGGGTGACTCGAAAAACTTCACGTATACGACGTTCCAGATGGTCAGTGACGGTCATATACGTCATGTGATGAATCATCCAGTCCACACCGTTGGCAGCTTGATGGAGGACGATACGAGCGAGGTTGCTGCTGGAGGTGTGCTTGATGGGTCCCGTGTGCAGCTTGATGGCTTATATATGCCCAATGGTACGTGCTCAGTGCCTCTGTTCCGTCTCGTAACATCAGCTGTGCCGGTATTCGCATAACTTCTTCCACGTGCAGAGAGGGGCTACCCATGAGTATGGTTGTTGCCGATAGACCCGGTTTGGGAATGGTGTGACAGTTGCGTAGTTCCGTGCTTTGAAATCGAATACGGTAATTTAGTGTTGAAACCCGCTGAATATGTAATTTAGCTAGCGTGTTGGCGTTTGGAAATGGATACTTATCCGTTGAAAGCATCAGGTCCTTGTCACTCCTTGTCATCCACTATCCATGGATTACAAGCCCACCGAGCAGTCGTTAAAAACTCCTTGTGCTCACATAGCATGTGTGTGAGAGTCGAGATGTCATCTGCGTATTGTAGAAGTCGATCCTGGTCCGACCTGGCGGCAACAAGTGTGTCACGAGGTACTTCAGCGGCTCGTTCGATGCTTTTGACGATCGTCCATTCTTCTTGTGGCGGTGGAATGCATTCAATAATTTCCGTTACGATTTCTAATTGTGGCGCCGCCGAAACATGTTTTCTGTCAGCGTTAGGTTTCGCCGGTGATATGGTCCAATTATCTGAGACCCCCATATCCTGAAATATCCATGCTAGAAGTATCGATCTCGTTTCTGAATGAGCCACTTCATCGCATGCTTAAGATTCTAAATGCCAATGACGACGTCGACGGAGACAAGCCCTATTTCACCCGCTCCTCGTGGCGTGTACAGCAGGTCAAAATATACCTTACCTTGCTGTATCCTGTAGACGTGGAGTGGTGCCACAGAAATTGCTTTTGTATGTTGTGCAGTTCCGCCTGAGCCCATTGCGGGAGCCTAAAAGCCGCAGCAGTAAGCAAACCAGCAGGTAGCATTATTGCATTGAGTAGTATTACCCTGATGGCGACGCTCAATGAAAGGCTTGCCACGGTGACCAATCAATATAGCAAATGTCTTATTGCGTCAATACTACTAAAATTTGTAATATTGGAACTATTCAGTCAAAAAATTTAAGAATATAATAATTCTGTACATTTTTACTTATTACTCTCATAGAAATTAATATTTATTACTCCACTTGTAGGAAATATTATTCATGTAACTGGACCGGTTACATTACTCGCACCCGCACTCGTCATTATAGGCAACAACATATTGCAGGGTTGAACACCTCCAGCCTCCTTTTTGGAGAATCTAATCATCCCGCTCCCGAATAAGGGCAATTCCTCCGATATCGACCGATAGCGTTGCTCCAGTCCGGCTTCAAAGTAGTCGCCAAGCTGCTGTCTCACAGAGTCCAGCGAGTCCTAGGAGCGCTCATGCAAGACACTCAATAGTGCTTCGTGCTTGGAAGACAGAAAAATGTCCGAGACAGTCATGATGGTGATGGCGCAGATATTGGCAGCAGTAGACAATCCAGACCAGAAGCCGGCGGATAGCCGGGCAATTTTTCTGCTGGACTTTCGAAAGGCATATTATACGGTTTCTCGTGAATTTTTATTTGAAGCTATGCGGTATTTTGGGTTGAGAAATCAACCATAATAATAATACGGAACGTTCGCCATGAAATAATATCGGACCGGATTCCAGTTCTCACGGTATCCGGCAGGGTTGCCCGGTGACGTTACTATTTCTTCTCGTGGCAGAAATACTAGCAATTACACTGTTACAAAGGACCCAGATCCTGGGGATGCCGCACCAAGGCATTCCACACCTAGAACATAAATTCTCAGCTTTTGTGGATGATTCGACAGTATTTTTGCACCATACAGGGCAGATACCGTAGGTGATGAAATTCGTGCATCGATTTGAGGAGCTTTCCCGTCTCTGCACAACCAGCAAAGAGTGTCCAAAACTTCCTCAACCCAGCGGTCGCAATTTGTAATTATCAAGGATTCCTGGATCTCCAACATGGCCGAACACCACGTAGGGACGGAAATCCTTGTCGACGCCAATTTGACTTTATGGATCTAAAACGTCAGAAATCGTCTAGTGATTTATGCTCAAAACAAGCCCGCCAATCGTCACAAGACACGATTGTCGGTGCGCAAGTAGGCGCTACCATACACAGTTTACTATGAATACAATAAAGTCAGTAGTAGATAGAAGATCGTTACGAAGGAACTAATATATTATAACAGTTTTACTTTTTCCCTATTCTAAAGCCTTAGAAATATTTAGTAGCTAAGACCTAGCTTCTCAGAATCTTCCTCTGCGTGTCGTGTATATGAAGTAATCGAGGCACCCTACCTTCACTGTAATGAGATCGACTAGTACTGTTGTCAGTACTAGCAAATGTGTAATGGGCTAAAGTTGCCTTAATGTTACACAGTCCCCGGTAATACACTTGGTGTACTTAAGGGGATGGTCAACTACTTAAAAATAGTAATTAGACCCAGCACTCGGGTGGGGTGCACATTTGTGACCAACCCTTGTGTATGTGATGCGCATGGAAGCATTCACATTAGGAGGGATGACGCCCAGCGTCATCCGTGATGACGGCTAGCGTCATCCGTTACGCAAGGTATCTAAAAGATACGCACGCTCGCAATACATATTAAGTGTTATCTATAGAGATGACATTTTAATTGGTAAAAATATTTATTTATATTTACTACGATTAAATATGAATCAGTCTGAAATTTACTACCTACTTGCTAAGTGCGCACGAGGAGCCGGATTACCGCTCCCGTGACGACACTTAACCAGAGTACTTAGTGCGTTGGGTGATGTCGCTAAGGCGCTCAATACAACTACCTCACTGCACGCCAGAGAAGCTGGTTAAACCGCTTCCTCGCTGTGCTAGGGTGTGTGTCTGAATAGAGCGTGGCCGCATTACGACGTGCCCGCCTACAATTGGTAGCACTTGAAATCCTCCCCACGACCCGCATCCCTGCGATGTACGTGAGGATGAGCCTCCATATTGATTGGGCTCATTTTCTCCACCTCTCCGAACATCATCGGGAGGTGGCAGGACTTTTGGCTCAGGGACTTGGTGAACAAGCCCTGGCCAGACTCCTGGGTAGTCCTCCTGAGCAACATGTTGCTCAGTTGGATCAGTTTGAGTCAATGGTGCTCGGACAGCGGAGGGCCGCGTCCGAGGCACAAGGCCATGCTGCGGCAGAGTCCGTCACTCAGACTCAGGATGAGCTGAGGCATGAGCAGGCTTGGAGCGAGGCTCTCAAGGACTGTTGAGATGCTCTCTGCCCGGCTGCATCAGCCGAGGCCCATTCGGATGGACCCGCCCAAGTTCGATGGAACTGCGGTGCACACGATTGTCCACTGTCTTTTAGCCGTGGAGCAGTGCGGTGTCGCCCAGCTCATCGAGGACGACAGCCGGATGGTGTCGTACGCTATGTCGCATCTGCGCGGTAAGGCGTCAGAGTGGGCTTACTCGGCGCTTATGGCGGACAGAAAGGCGTTCCCTTCATGGGCGATCTTTAAGGAAAAGA
>NC_090610.1:5159232-5203869 GCF_004359215.1 Bremia lactucae | reverse complement strand
TAAGGAGACCGATGGTGACGCCGACTGTGAGTCGAGCGTCGTTCGGGTGAGGGGGACGGTGAAGGCGAAAAGCTATCAGACCGATTCCTCCCTCCACGAACAGGACTTGGAGAGCGAGGGACATCACGCGAGTAACGCGGATCCCTCAGTATTCTTTCAAAGAGGTCCAAGCGAGTCTTCAGGTGTTCATAACCCTGACGAGCCTTCGCTCGGACATCAACGAGATCCGAGGTCAGTTGTGAGACTTGACCCTCGAGATCCGCAAAACGTTGTTCAGCAGCGCATAACGCCTGTGACTGAACGGACGAAGGTAAGGCAGCCGCGAGTAGTTGGGCGAGATCGCCACTCCTATCGGGTGCCGCCTGCACTAATGGATGCGGGTGGGAATCAAACTTTCCTTGTTAGAAGGTTGCCTGTTCACCGCTCCGTAAGGCAAGGGTATCAGATCCTCGTCCAATGCAAAGGTTAACCGAAGAGTTTTGACTCTTGGGAACCGATCGATACCCTATGTATTGATGTGTTCGGCTTGGTGGCTGCCTATGAAAAAGAGCATTAGCTGGGGCCTCTTTGCTAGTCTCAAATGGACTTGCAGAAGTAGCGTTGTGAGAAGAAACAGGGGGTACAGTACCACCCATGTTTTCTTTCACACGCAAGCGGGCGAAACTAATTCGCTGCGACCGCTGTTTCATCGCATCGGAATGCGGATGAGTGCAGCGCAGGAATTCCGCCTCATATTGATCGGGCGTTTCATTTGAACGCAACACGACCGGGATCGGGAAAATACGCCCAAGCAATTTTCCCTGAGCCCTCCATGATTGAAAGACGCCATAATAATTATGTGCGTCTACAAGAGCGCGCTCTAGGAGCGACGCTCTTGGCCCGTTTAAACGAGGCCATTTAGATGGAGGGGGCATCTTTGGAATGCCACCCGTCACATAGCCACGTTCTAAACGACTGGCTTGTGACACCGACTGAGCACGTTCACGTGTCATTGGCGGAGCTTTAGGCTCAAATCTCTATGTCAGAACCATTATGGATTATGGTTTGAGCATAATGCGTTGTGGTTTTACCCAACGGAGAAGCGGCTGCGCTTTTAAGGGCAGTGCTCTCGTTACCTGTCGCTGCGCTTTCCAGCGCAGACGACGAGACAGCATTCGTCAATGCTGCTGTCACCATGTTGTGAGCCATGAGAGAAGTTTGAATGGGCAATAATGCGCCATGATCCTTCCTCATGAGCTCGTTGTTCGCATCACTACTATGAGGTGACGGCAACGGTGTCGACTCATTGTAGTCGACAATGAGCGACGGATCAGCATCGTCACTGTTAAAGTGGACTGCTCGCAGTTCCTCTCTCCTCTTTGACGATTTTAAAAATGTAAATTCGTTCTTAAAGGGGGGGATGGTGTCACGGGCTAAAAAAAAAAGTCGCCCTAATGTTACAAAGTCCCCGTTAAGTACACTTGGTGTACGTAAGGGGATGGTCAATTACTAAATAATTGTAATTAGACCCAGCACTCGGGTGTGGTGCACATTTGTGGCCAACCCTTGTGAATGTGATGCACATGGGTGCATTCACATTAGAAGGGATGACGACTAGCGTCATCCATTACGCAAGGTATCTAGAAAGATACGCTCGCTATTCATATTAAGTGTTATCTATAGAGATGACATTTTAATTGGTAAAAATATCTATTTATATTTAATACGATTAAATATAAATCAGTCTGAAAACTACTTCTTACTTGGTAAGTGCGCACGCGGAGCCGGATTACCGCTCCGTGACGACACTTAACCAGAGTACTTAGTGCGTTGGGTGAGGTCGCTAACGCGCCCACCACAACTACCTCACTGGACGTAAGAGAAGCTGGTTAAACCGCTTCCTCGCTGTGCTAGGGTGTGTGTCTTAGTAGAGCGTGCCGCATTACGACGTGCCCGCCTACAAAAGGTGCTTTGTCACACCTAGTAGCATTTCGTAATTCGTTTTAACGGCCTACCACGTTCCGTCCAACAAGGACATGTTGGACGAAGGAAGGAGGGCGCTAGCGTGAAAGGTTCACTCATTTGAGAGACTAGAATGGAGAGCGGTCAAACGCATGAGGACAGTTGTAGGTGGGTCAGCCGTTGGCGCCATACTATTCACTCTGAACAGAGATAAACAACATTCGGCCATCAACAAGCTCATATATCATGAACTCGACGAGGATCAAGAAAAAGCAGCCTCGCTTAATCAGCAAGGCTCTCAATAAGCAAAATTATTGAGAAAACAGGATGCTCAACAGACAGAATTGTTGAAATAGCAACATGTGAATGCTGCTAGGGGTCGGCGCTTTCGCGACGAACCGAAAGCTCTTAAGGTCGAAATCTCTAAGTTTAAGGCAGTCGAAGACGAATCCCTTTTAAGATGGCTCGTCGAATCAGACGACGCCATTGAAGCCCGCCGCATCGAAGATGATGCGACGAAAGTTAAATTTGGCATAACTACTTAGCCGGACGTGCCAAATCTTGGGCATTAGGGCTCAAATTTCCCGACCCATTGATATTTCGATTGTATGAGGTCTTTAAGAACCGGCCCAGGCAAATCACTTTGAGCCGCCAGGTGCCGAATCCGGAGCTCCAACCGAGCTACTGGATTTGAATCAGGGTGAGCGTGATCTTCACGCTTATGCCCAACATACACGATACCTTGTAAGTTGTATCATGAGTCATCCAATAGATGTACAAATACATGTAACTGTGTGTATTAAAGGTCTTGCAGACGGTCCTGTCAAGACTCACCTGTTCCGGCTCGAACTTAAAAAGCTAGATCAAGCGATCGCTTTAGCGAGCAGGAGGACTTTGGCCAGAAAAAGCTTCCGTCCACTCTGGAGCTTATCGTCATTCAAGACGACAAGAAAACGAAGGTCTAGAACCTATGGACGTCACGTATGGAGAACTAGAAACCTCGCTCGTCAAGTTACAAACGATTCCAAAAATGAAATCGTTGTTACCAGACGGCCACTACGCCAATGAGTACCCCAATGCCTTAAAAAACTGCGCGAAACGATCGACCTCCCTCTAAGAATAGCGGAGGACGTGGACCCGACGCTGTTGCGAAATCGCAACGGCGGGGCGGATCGTTTAAAAAGGATCGAGGTCAGTAGGTGCGGAGCGCCCTACTGACCCAGCAACGTCAGAAGAATTTGCAGGCCTTTTGACGAAAGTTGCTACTCACACACAAACATTCTGTTGACGAGCGCATCCTCGAAGTCATCGACTAGCGGTTCTGCGGGGCCTTCCAGTCATGGTTCCAACGAGCGCGAACGTTGCGAGGGTGGCTTCTTGTGGCGCGAACCATGGTGCTGTCGCGTTTGTGACACTATACACTGCACTTGACCGCCCCAAAGACAGTCGTCCGGCGATGGCAGTCAATGCTAAACCGATTTGTGCTGAGCCGCAAACACGACCGTGGCGCCAGAAATATCCTGCTGATTTAGAATTCCTGTACCAGAACCGCAGCGATGGCGGTCTTGGTATTACAAACCTTGACGCGCATCTCAAGCGACAACGACTCCAGCTTCTACTTCAGTTGGTGCAGTCCGTTGGCACTACTGAACCTCTCAATTGGGGACACCTACACCTGATTCTTCCTCAGTATGGCTGCAGCTACGCACTTGACACCTTGACCATATCCACAGCGGCACGGTACCATGATTTAATGGTAGCTCGCTTCGACGTGGTGAAAGATGACGTTGATATTGTGGCATCGCACGTCTTGGATGATCACGTGACGTGACCTATCGCCCGAAGATCGTGCCCTGAATGGTATTCGACAGCCGATTTGGTTAAACTCCGACACTGAGCTTCAGTTTGAGCAACGCATGCGCTGAGGCACCTCTACTGCGCTTCGACAGTGTCTTGAAATATGGACTGAACCTAATCTTCCCTCGCTAAGCGACTTCATGCATGCAGGACCCTTTTGGCCGAAGCAGCGAGACTTCATCAAGCAGCATGTAGACTCCGCTCTTGCAAACCCCCCCCCGGACAGCAGCTCAAGTGACTTCGCGCGCTACACGATGAATCAACGCAAATCGTAGAACGTCTCGGTGCCCAGCAAGTCACTCGCCCTCCTTCGTGGACTGGCTCCCACGCGCTGATCCCGTACCTCGAAGTCACGCAAAACGAGGACACGTATTGGTTCCCGAACATTTCGCGCTCGGCTGTACTCGCACTCGTGTGGAAGCTGCCACTCCAAGGAAATCCCATCCGATAAAATTCAATGGGATTGCTTTCAAAACGAAGGCATCTAAAGACACGCTAAGCATGGGAAGCATCTGAGCAGGATCCTCCCAAACGATCCCTCTACTTGCATGCATACATATCCTAATGCACGCATATGCACAAAGCGCAAAACTTTCGGTGTACACATGAATCATTAAGACATACAGCATGAACGACGGGGCCAAAGCAAGGATCCTTGCTTCACCAGCAAGGCTCTCAATAAGCAGGGTTGTTGAGAGAACAGGATGCTTCATTAACAGAACTGTTGAGGCAGCAGCATTTACATGCTGCTAGCGGGTCGACGCTTTCACCACGACTCGAAAGTTTAAAGATCAAACTCTTTAAGTGTAAGACAATTCAAAGGCGACTCCCTTATAAGATGGTGCGTCATATTAGACGACGCCACTGAAGCTCGCCGCATAAATGATGATGCGACGAGGGCGTGATTAAAAAAACAAATTACTAAACACTTGTGAAGTTGGCTTGTGGTCGGGACTTGCGAAACCAAAAGTGAGATTATGATGCGGTTAGGTCCTTTCTTTTGTTCTTAGTCTTACATTGTCTAATCAATAATAAGTCATTCAATCTGTCATTGTCCTATCAATCAACACGTCGATAAGTCTTAATTGTCTAAATAATCATTAATAAGTAGATCAATCTGTTAGTTTCCCATCAATCAGATGGGGCTTAAGTTGTTCCAACTTTAATAAGCAGCATGCAAATGTTAGGTTGCTAAAAAGTCACTACATCACCTTTTACACTCTCCCTTGATGTTGGTTCTGTGAAGCGGTTATCTGGTTAGTTTGAGACTCGAAACGAATTTGTTGTTTGTCTTTGCAAGTGCCTTTGTCATGCCATCGGCTACCATGTCTTCAGTTGACTTTCCACTCCCTCACAGATAAAGTGGTATTTTATGTCGATATGTTTCGTCCTTGAGTGGTAGACAGGATTATTTGTCAATGCTATACATCCTTGGTTGTCTTGATAAATAGTTGTCGCATTATCATGAAAATACTTAAAGTCCTTGAGCAGTAGTCGGAGCCAGATCGCTTCCTGACTTGCGTAATAGAGACTCAAGTTTTCGGCTTCTGTATTTGAAGTTGCCACTGTTGACTGCCGCTTGGACTTCCACGAAATGACGCTACCGTTTTAGGAGAAAACATAGCCTGTTGTCGATCGTAGCGTGTCCAAATCACTAGCCCAATTTGTATCAGCAAATCCAATAAGCTCCCCCTTCCTAGCGCTGTCGAATAATATTCCAATGTCTTGCGTTGGCTTCAAATACTTTTGAATCTGCTTGGCTGCAATCCAGTGCGATTCTTCGTACTTCTCGCAAAACTAAGCTACCTCCCTCACGGCGTGTGCAATGTCTGGTCGAGTACAAGTTGCCACGTACATCAGTGCTCCCACAACCTCGCAATAAGGGAACTATATTACAAAAGCTTCCTCTTCTGCTGGCTTGACAAGTCTTGAACTGCTGTCCGCTGGAGTTTGTACATCTTTGCAGTGTTACATGCCAAATTTTTCCGCAAGTCGTTGATCTATGCAAGCTGGTCAATCTTGATTACCTTGCTGCTCCGGTCGCGATGCATCTCAATTCCCAAGCAGTATTTTATACATTACAGTGAAGGAGAGTACGCGCTCAGATAGCGTCGTATGCTCGGGCATTCTTGGTCCAATAATCCATGCTTCATTATCGGGATTTAGGTACATGGCGACTTTTATAAAGATGAAAAGTCGCTATGTCACAGTACAAGACGATAACAGAAGTGAAGGTCCTGCGTAGTGATAATCGAGGCGAATATCAAAACGCTGGAATGGATACAATCTGCGAGCAGCTCGGGATCAGGCAAGAGTGCCGTATAATCCACAGAAAAATGGCATGGCTGAACGAATGAATAGAATACTTGTCGAAATGACAAGATGTATGCTCAAAGACAGTGACCTGGACAAGCGCTATTGGTGTGGGGCGATTGTGACTGCAGCAGACATACGGAATGTACTGCAGAATTCGTCAAGCAAAGGTTCATGTCCTTTTGAGCTGGAATTTAAGCGGGAACCCATTTAGAGCACATCCGTGTATTTGGCACCGTATGCTAGGCACGTCTCGCCATAAAAGGCGAAAGAAGCTGGACGATTTTGGGACTAAGTGCCATCATCTAGGATACGCAAAACAACAGAAGGCATACAGACTCATTAACGCAGCTGATGGTTCAATCGTTGTATCACGAAGTGTGACTTCTGACGAAAGCCAAGCAAGCAAGACAAAGATAAGCGGTACCGGGGGCATCTTCGACGCAATTGACAACGTGAATATAGATAATGCAAATGTACAAGCACCACCGGCAGTGGACCCCCAGACGCCACCTTTACGCCCAAGTTCGACAACTGGAAGGGCACATAGAGCCAACAGGATGCATTTTCACGCGGGCATCTAGCACTCCTGGTACGGATGGACATGAAGAATGGATGGTGCGTTCGGTGCGCAAGCGGGGAGGTTTCGTTCGCTATGAACAGAAATTTTTAAGAAAATCTCGAGGAGTGTTTAACTTGGACGATTTTGAGGACGAAATCGGCTTGCTTTGCTGCCTCTATACTAAAGAGAATGATGGGGAGAAAGCAACGTCATATAGTGAGGTGATGACGAGCAAATACAAGAATCAATGGTTTTAGGCAATGGAGAGCGAGATAAAGTCACTTCATGATAACAAGCCGTGGAAGCTAACGAATATGCCTCAAGCAAAGAAGGCGATTGGGTGCAAGTGGGGTTCCCGGATAAAGCGCGACCCAAGCGGAGCAATTATCAAGTTAAGGCGCGACTCATTGCTAAAGAATTTACCGAGCGACCTGGCATTGACTATGACACACATTTGCTCCAGTGGCTCGAAAGGAGTCGACCAATACTGCCCTGGCGAAAGAGGCAGCAGAAAATCTTGAAGCAAAGGAATGCTGATGTCGACACAGCTTTCTTGAACGGTATAGTAGAAGAAGGGATATGCATGGATCAGCCGGGTGGCTTCGAAGACTTCACTTGTCCAAATAAGTAGTATCTGCTTGAAAGGCTCTTTATGAACCAAGCAAGCTGCGCGGCATTGGAACAACAAGCTGAACCAACACCTGGAAAGCCAAGGTTTTGATCGCTCCGCCGCAGAGCAAGCGTTTTTGTTCGAAAATCAGCAGAGGAATACAGTATTGTTATCATATATGGCGACGATTTGATGTTCTTTAGCAAAATGAAGGAGCATATTGAAGCGATCAAGGCCGCATTAAGATTGAGTTCAGTATCAAAGAACTTGGAGAGCAAAAAACAATTTACAATCTTTCCAGCGCCGCCTCGCTTATTTGAAAGTCTTCTTGACTTGTTTAGCTGTCGCACAAACTTCGAAAACACCTTCTTCCCCAATCTTGACTCTGTCAATATGGTCGTCTTTAATCAGTTTACTTACTGTTCGGCGCGAGGCGTGACAAGTCGTCAATGCCGCACATTACACTTGCTAAAAGCAGCGTGACATTCAAATTCGGCGTCTGTTTTGAGATTTTCGATCCTGTTCCCACCTTCTTGCTTCCTGACTTTACGACGCATTTGTCTTTGGTTATTGAAATAGTCATGCAACGTGCAGTTGCCGCTGTTGCCGAAAAAAACTGCTCCTTGAGCCAGAGTTGATTCGCCAAGTCCTGGGTCTGATGAAATCTTTCAAGCGCGACCCACGCACCCGCACACGTTTTGCACTTACAACGTGCATTTGGTGCGAGTCACGAAATCTCGGAACAATTGCCGCGTGTGCCTGCATCTCTGTTGGTATGGATTTGGGTGCCTCGCCGGTTATCAACGCCCACAGCCCCTTTGACATAGGTACATCTTCATCTTAAAACCCCACAAAGTGTAGCTGTTCCCATCGAAGGGCTGCACTGATACTGGAATCGTTACTTGGATCATAACCTCAAAAATACAAACTACTAAACACCTGTGGAGTTGGCTTGTGGTTCGGGACTGCAAAACCAAAAGTGATATAATTATTGAGTTAGGTCCTATCTTTAGACTTAAGTCTTAACTTGTTTTAATAATCAATCATAAATCAATCATTCTGTCATTGTCCTATCAAACAGCACGTCGATAAGTCTTAAATTGTCTAATCAATATTAAGTAAATAATTTTATCAGTGGCCCATCAATCAGATGGGGCTTGAATTGTTCCAACTTTAAGAAGCAAATTGCAATTATCTGGTTGCTATCAGTCTGTCACAACATCACCTTTAACAGAAGGTTGAGATGTCCTACTAAGCTGGAGGTCTAAAAATCTTGGGCCTTAGGGCTTAAGCGTCCCGACCCATCAATATTTTTGGTCGTATGAGGTCCTTAAGACTCGGCTCAGGCAAATAACTTGAGCCGCTACATGCCGAATTCAGGGCTCCGGTCGAGCTCCTGGACTTAAAGCAGGGCAAGCGTGATCTGCACGCTTATGTCCAACACACACGATACCTTGTAAGTTGTATCGTGAGTCATCCAATAGATGTACAAATACATGTAACTGTGTTTATTGAAGGTCTTGCAGACGGTCCTGTTCCGCACGAACTAGAATCGCTAGATTATGTGATCTCTGTAGCGAACAGGAGGACTTAAGCCTGAAAAAGCTTTCGTCCACTCTGAAGCTTATCGTCCTCCGAGACGACAAAAAACGAAGGTCCAGAACCTATGAATCTCTCGTATAGAGAGCTAGAAACCGCGCTCTTCAAGTTACAAATGATTGCAAAAATGTAATCGTTTTTACAAGACGGCCACTACGCCTATGAGTACCCCCCTAGGAGCATTGAGCGAAACGATCGACCTCTTGCTAGGAATAGCGGATGACGCGGACTCGACGCTGTTGCAAAAACGCAACGGCGGGGCGGATCGTATAAAAGGGTCGAGGTTAGTAGGTGCAGAGCGCCCTACTGACCCAGCACTGTCCGAAGTATTTGCAGGCTTTTTGACGAAAGTTGCTCATCACACACCAACTGTGTGTAACTAACTGCCCCAGGCGATGAGGTTAAGCTCATCACCTTGATAATTATTAGTGGCGAATAAAGTGCCACTAAAGTTTCTAGTCGATTGTGCGGGGTCGAACAATGTCATTCGACTCGAATCGCTAGAAGGATGCAGACTCAATTTATTGAGCGCGATAATCGTTTAACGAGGATGACAGTGCGCCTAGCAACAGGCGCATCTGTAACAGTAAAGAAACGTATAGTCGTTATCCTAAATAGTACGATGATGATTTTATCGTACTGAATTTGGATGTGTCATCCATGGATTACCATGGCTTAGGAAAATCGAGCCATTCACAAACTGGCAGCATCAAGCCGTTAAAATGCCTGTCTCTCGTTCATCAGATGGTCATCTGATGAACGTCGTGGAGCGTTTACAAGCGTAAGGATGTCCTACGGTGAGTGCGCTGGTCTCACCTGCGGTTCGGTCATCTGCACGACTGCACAAGACCTCAGTGTGTCTATTCATCACACTATGGAGCTAGATCCCGACGGCTATGCACAAGCAGAGGCAGCATTCGAATGATAACCATTGTGACGTGGACATAGTAACCGACGGCAGTGCACAAGCTCAGGCAGCGTCAAAGCACGACCACTCGAATAAGCTGAGTGGTACGAAACAAGGATGCTTGCTTCGAAAACAACATCCAATAATATTTGAAACGTCTGTCTATCAGAGACAGTGCGAAACACGGCGCTTGTCTCCACAGCACATCCGCGGCTCTGTGAGTTTCTGTGAAGCCTCACACCCTCAATTAATAAAATGCACGCTTTGAAGGCGCTCCAACGTCAACCGTTTCAGTGTGTCAAGTGCAAGCTACATCCGGCACTTAACGCAGTAAGCACCAGGCTACAACCCCGAGACGGCATACAGGATGGCACCCCTTTCCCGATGTCACGGAACAGCTATGAAAAGACAACCACACTCTTACGGACTACCAGGTCTGGGGCTGCTACAGAGTATCAAACCCATAATTTAACTCTGTACTTCCCAAGAAGCGACTTGGACGCAACATGCACGAGGCGCCCGGACTGCAACCGGCAACATAATGGACTTTTCCATATCCTCTGGGACTGCGCGGGAGCAACTAAGGCATACACTTACATTATCACGCAGTGGACGCGATCAGCAGTATCTTCAACTCAACTGCTCTCGTATATACAAGCAGCATTATCACGATAGCACCGGAGCTGCCTTCATAAGAGAGAGTAAATATTATACACATATTCCCAGAAAACGCTGACCTTGCTGGCAGGGCATGAAAAAGGATATGGTGGATAGCCTGATCCGTCTGCGTATCCACGCTTTGGATTCAGTGGAACAGGAGCATGCATAATCAGGAAAGTGCGTCCACGGAGCAAGAAGCAGCTGAAGTCAAACAAGTCCTGCTATGCCAACTTCGGGTGGTCGCTATCAGGGATCAGCGGCAGGATCACGATGTTTACGAAGGTGTCTTCCGACAACTAGCAACGGAAATGTTTTAAGACACTATCGTCAACCGGTAACCGGAAGAGCACAGCCCATGTAACCGGGAAGTCATACATCCTGGAGTAGAATAACTTCACGTGGACGAGGGTATCGACACAGCCATTCTCGATCGAAACTCTCGGCAAAGATGAGTGACAACTTGTTGGTTTGAACACCAACTTCAAGCCACCGTGTAGCCTGATCAATAATAGTGATCCCGCAGCTTCCGTCTTCATAGGGTCCGATGAGATCGACAAGGACCACATCAAATGGATTTACGCTCTTGCAAGTTCTGGGTGGAAGAAGACCATAATCTTATTTTTCACCATGAACCTTGGCACGCTTGCAAACCAAACACGTCTTGATTATTCGCGCAATCGTAGACTCCATGCTTGGCCAGTACAGGATCGGGTGCATGGTCTTGTAAAGTCTCTCATGAGCTGGATGTTCATGACTCTCATGGTACCAGTGCACTAAGTCTTCGCGAAGCTATGTTGGTCCCATTGAACCGTCTGATCACCAAAGTTGATCGTGATGCCAAGTGCACGGAGCAAATCTCGACCAATGACCAAAGCATCTTCGCTGTCTTCCATCACTGGAAAGCAGTGCGTGATGACTGAATCAGCCTTTAGCTTAAGAAAGCAAAATTGAGCGACGATGGTCCCACTACTCGTCACATCGTGGCCCATGGTTGCGAACACCGTCATCGATTGTGACACCACTTTGTACCCATGTTTGACACTGGCAACTACAAATGACTTGTTAACGATACTTCGTGAGACACCAGTGTCCAACAGAGCTGCGAAATTTTCTTTGTCATGACGAATTCGCTCGGTAACGCGCAGCGGAGCTGTTGGGCAATGGGCTTTTGCCGGACTAGACCAATCAGCTTGCACTCGTTTTCGGTGCTGATGTCGTCCTCCTTGAATAAATTTGGGTACTTTTCTTGATCACTTTCGACTTCCAGCTGCTTGTGCTCCTCAATTTTCTTCTTGAGGTGAAGCAACCACTTGTATTGTGCGATCTTGTTTTGTGATGAGAGCACCACACTCATCGCGTCCACCCGACCATGGAGTTGGTCTTGTTCCTTCCTTCTTGCTCTTGTACTGTTGTCCACTTTTTTAACACTCTTGCCTTCGCTGCGATGTCCTACGCTGTGACTGTATTTCTCCTCTGCCTCTGAATTGTCCACGCCCTTCTCGTGCAGCGGGCACCTGCTGTAGTCGCTCTTGTTTCTCTAGTCCCGAGAAATATAGCATTATTTCATTCACTGTATCATGTCTTTCACCTGCAGCTGCAAGCTTGTCTTGCCATGCAATCGGCATCCCACGCTTGTAGTAGCGGCGCATCTGCACATCTAGAATCACTTCAGTTTTTTTTATCAGAAAGATCTGCCAAAAAACGAACATTTTCGCACAGACGCTGAGAGAACATGAGCACACTTTCATCCCGTCGCTTGGTCATCGTCCATAGCTCGTGGTCCAGATCGTCGCTAAACCTTTCTGGCACGGAAAGCAAACCCGCGGCTGTTTAAAATTGGTCAAATACCATGTATCAGATCTTGCTTCAGCCACCAACAGGTCTATATCATGAGCAATTCCCCTTCAATGAGATCAATCAAGTTGAGGCTCTTTTGTTCTTCTTTCCATCTCTTCTTCTTGGCGAGATTACAACCGTATAGATGACGAAGTCGTCATCATCATGTCGGCCCATGCTGGATGGGGATTGGTTCTCTTCTGTCCGATTCGAATTTGATTAATCAAATTGACAAGCCCTTGGCTAGCAGAGGGGCTATCGGCTCTGTAACGGGGCACTGCGACTTGTACTGTTTCAGTACAAGTCCACTTCACACTGCTTCAGATGTGAGTGGTGCCTCTCGTTAGGTGACGTACACTGTACGTATAGAGGAAGACTTCTCTTAAGGCAAGTTAGCTTAAGAGTGTAAAATGAAAACTGTATTAATATAGTTAAGTGTCTCTTAATCTATCTTTGTAAATGCTGACTTAACTATAAACTAATACTAAACATGTAAATGAATTCTTATCTATCTTATCTTGTAACTCTCTTTGATTACTTCTACAGCTGATTAGTCTGCGGAATAAATAGACATAATGGTCTATACCTATTTATGGATAAGAATTCAGGACATTACTATATAAAGTAATATCCTGCAAATATTATTTACCTTTTAGATAATATTAATTAATAACCTTTTAGTGTTAATTTCATGTAACGATACACCCCGTTACAGGCTCCGCAAGTCTTGTTCGAAGGGCTTGTGGAGTTGTTTATAAAAGTGAGAATGAATTAAAGATGTAGTAAGGCCTATAGTGCTTAAACTAATGGCTTACAAGTTGTAAGAATAACAATTTTAGCTTGCAAATTTAAAATAACTAAAAAAGTTGTGGTGGAAATTATTTAAGTAGGAGCGGTTTACTTAAATTAAAAATAATAAAAAAATCAAAAGATAGTTGTGGGGATATCAAATTTAGTTGTGCGTTTAAAGGACAATTCCTTTTTCTAAAGAAACTAGGAGAATTTAATAAAGAGCTGAGGAATTACATCAGGTTAAAGTATCTCTCGGCGAGTAAATTTGATTATTAAATGGTCATTCTAGTCAAAATTGTGGGCATCGAGAGCATCAAATTAAAAACTAAAAACCCATGAGCTAATGTTCGGTCTTGGTTAATCGAATGACATCGTTAAAATTTAGTGTCTCTTTCGCGGTGGGGGTTTATGTCAGTTTCTTTTTATGGAAGTATGCCTGCAGGTATTTGGCTTGGTAAAAGCCTACGAAAAGCAAGATAGCAATCTGCAGTCACAAAAAGCTTAGCACCATTTATTGCATCGATTTGACCACATTTTCACGTCTTACCTGAAGCACAGATACTAAGGTGGCGTTGTAGTTGTTAGACTTGATTGAAGACTGAAGCGCCATACTTTTTTCCTGTTGGCCCAAAGAATCAGCAAGTCAGGCTTTTAACTTGCATTTCCAAGCAAATTATTGACCTTAGCGTAGTCTTGATTGCGCTGGAGAGCACTCACTCGATCTCGGAGCTTTACGATGTTAAGATGGAGGTCGTCCATCTGATTCTTCTTGGCCAAATTCTGATACTCCTCATGGCTCGTTCCCATGCTCAATTTTAATGTGAATCGCTAGTAATTACAATTAGTTTATGTGGTGTAACTAGCTAGCAAAACTTTGCTTTCGCTTACCATTGATGCATCATCTGGAAGGGCGTAATTGGACGAATCTAAACTGACACAGATCCAATGAGGCCCCTTTTCCTGTGCTGTGAGCGAAATTGCCCCCTTTCAATGACAATATTTTAAAGCCTTGCACCAATGTTTGAAGCGAATCTGATAGCAAACAACCTTCTGGCTTGTCGGCTCGTTCTTTAAAAGCGCCTTTTCGTCCACGCCCTTGTTTGAATTTGGTGCATAGAATGCTAAATTTGTCTTCTACAATCAGCCACGATCACAATAAGTTTCTGTCTCTTTGTTGTGGCAAGAGTAAGTGGATTTTGCTTACTGACCATGACATCCGTTGTATCTGGCGACTCGTATTCAGCGCGGACCGTTGTATCTTTGGGCACATCCACCTGGAAGCACCGACGGCTCTACACAATCGTTTTTCCGTAGTAATGTGTTAAATGAAAAGCGGTGCGAAGGACAAGCTCATACCTTTTCATCGACATTAAAATACATCGCGTCCGACGCGCCTTCGCTTATGTCTTTGGGCAGGTGCTTATTATAAAGGATTTTCGTTTTCTCATTGCGTGACAATTACACAATTAGAAAACGACAATCCTTTATAAAAGAAACTTAACTGCTAATTTATCGATTTATTGTGATAAGCTCAATGGTACAAGCGCATTCAGTTGGAAATTTTATAAATGTGGCGATTTTGGGGTCGCGGATTTTTTAGGATTACCAAAGTAATCAATCAATCGTAGCATTTGCTGATTGGCTGAAACGTGTGAGCTGAGATGCTGCATATTGAACCCAAGTCAGCTGTCAATACTCATTATTTTTCCCCCATCCCGGAAGTCCATCAAGTCGGTTTGATCACAGTGCGCGATTTTAAAAGCGGACTATGTCCAAGGAAGGGTTTCTACTGGTGCACGATGAAGGCCGCCGCAGCCATATCTACTACTGTGTGCTGGGTGAAGGCAAAATGCAGTACTATACGAAACGTGATCGCGGTGTGATGGTTCGAGAGGTCATTCTCTCACGTTCAAGACTGAAAGTACGCGGTATGACTGACGCAGACGGTCGTGGGTGCCCTTATAGCTTTTCCGTTAGACTTCAGCGCTCGAGAATTCGAGATGGAAGAGTTTTAGTTTATGGTTCGCCTGTGGTGCTAGTAATGAGCGCGCCCACGTGGGGCGAGCGCAAGGACTGGGGCAATGCCATCCACGCTTGGCAGCGCAACTATTGGGGCGAGCCCCAACACAAGGCACTCGGTCTGGCGCTTGACGAGCTTGAAGTTTTCTTTGACACCCAGTATAAGGTCCTTCAAATGATGCTGCAGACAGCGGTGCCGGAACCAACTAAATTGGAGGCTGGTCGATTAAAAAATCATAAATCCACTGCGGTGGCGGCAGCTGTGGCGGTACCCAAGGCACTGTTTGGCAGAGCACAAGCGGTGAAAAAGGTTGGCAATCAAGTTAGCAAGAAAATTAGGGAAAAAGCAGTAAGTTTTTCGCTGCCGCCAATGGGGCTGAGCGTGTCAACTTCGGTGCCAACTGCGTAATTGGTCCGTGTACGAATTGGCACACAAATGAATTTTTAATTTATACATGAACTTTAAATGGAAGTCATTACCTCATGTAAATATAATAGTGAATTTCTAGAATCGAGATAAGTGCTGATTTAGGAGGTAATTATAGCTTTGCTTCATTAACGAGCAAACATAAGAGCAATTTCGACAATGTACCGTATCCAATTTTTGCTCTATTTTGTCCGTCACAATTAATCTTTATAATTGCATAAAAACGTCGACATGGATTGAGGCCACAGTCGTCATAATTCTATATTTACGTAAGTATTTAAAAAAAGTGCTTAGCTTTGATAAATAAGCACTACAAAAATATTCTTAATTTTTTTGATATTTTATCTTTCCTACAAATTTTAAAATACCAATCCGTACGAACATGTTTCTCAAGCGCAACGACGAGAGTCTGCAACCAAAGGGTGACGAGGATTCGATCCAGCTGCGGCAAATGCTGACATCTTGCATGATAAATCGGCAGATATTGGTATTACGAATCAGCAAATTCCACGATCAAAGCCTAAAAATTACCATCTAAAGCTGACCCAGTGTGTGTTTTATTAGTGTTGCATTGCTGGTGTCCTGATCGGTATACCTATTAGCATTCAGCAGAAATCATACAAACCATTTGCTATTCTTGGCGTCTTAGGTTCGTACCAATTCGACTCATTGTTAATGACGATCTTATCTTGAACACTTTCCTTTGTCCGCGACAGGTTCGTTTGTCGACTACTCGACTCCGTATACGACGGACTGTAGGATGATTCACAACGCCATGCAACTAGCGCTTCAGCAAGAGAATAAGCGTGATACAGCTGCTAAGCTTGTGAATAAAGACAATTAAACGTGGCTGCAATTTATAATTATGATTTGACTATTCTAGATGCATTATCATCCGCGACGTCATGGATACAGTATCACCTGATCAAAAAGCAAAACTACTGCATGTGCTCAAAAAGCTTATTTACAAGAACAAATCGGTCACGAACTGTCCAAAGTCAATTTTGCATTATATTCGTCACAGACGAAGTCCTGCTGATAATAGGCAGAAGGTTTTATTACGACTATCCTTATTACTGCCATAACCTCGCACAGTGCTTACAAAGCTAATAAACCATGATGAAAGATAATTTAACAGAGCACTAAATAATTTTGGAGGCTCACTTACTTCATAAGTCCAAAATTTGAAATTCAATGCAGAAACAAGCAGCATATCTTTAAAATTGGTGCATCTCCCTGTGAAAGTTAAGAAAAAAGTAAATAAAAATATTTCATGAATACGCGGCAAAGTATTCATCCGTGTCTTCAGTCAGAATCAAAATCGGAGTCCGAATCCTCATACTTTTTTGCAGGAGGTGGTGGCAACCCGGGAGGGAGTGGAGGCTGGGCAGTCCCTGCTTTACTTGTTGCATTTGGAGAAATACCATCCGGATCCATGCTACAGCGCAAAAAAAAATTAAACAAAGCGATTATTTTTAAATTTTACGTTCCACGTTGCTTCGTCGAATGCATCTTCGAAAATACGTGCCTTAAAATGTCAAGTGTAACGCCGTCCATGTTGAGTTTGTGCTGAATAACGCTATCTGGCATGCCCAACTTGCGCATTTTAAAGTATCTGTAACAATATATCTATCGTTAGTCATATAATCAGCCGTATATACATACACATAACACTAAATACTTTTCAAATGCAGGATCATCCTTGAGTTTCATCACGCCAGCCACCGGTAATTCATCTGCGTCGAATTCTTCAATGTCATCATCACTTGAACTGCCCATGTCGCTACCTGATAGCGCCGATTTGGTAATGAAAGACGGAAGTGGAGGTGGTCCATCCCCAAACAATGAGGCAGGTCCGCCAATTGATGACTGCCGAAAAAAAAATCACAAAAAAGTCGTCACTACAAAAGCAAAAGTCCTCGCAAATAGAAAAATCTTTGCTGTATCAACGCACGGTGGGTGACAGTAGCGGTGGTGGCGGTGGGAATGGCAGTCCAATGTTTTCAGATGACCGACGCTCAATTTTATTGGGCTCCAATAGCGACAATGGAGGAGGAGGTAACTCCATAATTTCATCGTCTGAGAAGTCACTTTCAAGATCTGACGGTGGAGGTGGCGCCATGATAGGCAACATTGGTCCTGTGGGTTCTGCAGGTATCGTTGACGCCAATTTTCCACTTGGTGAAGGCCCTTCAGGGTCCATGTTGAGAATGTTCGTATTTATGCCGTCCATCATAAGTTTGTGCTCAATCACTTGGTCCGGAATGCCTAGTCTCCGCATGGCAAAGTATTTCGCATATACTGGGTCGTCTTTTAATTTTAACAATATAGGCCCGTTATTCCCGTTTAATTCATCATCATGATTGTCATCGAAATCTCCCATTAATGAAGGTGGTGGAGGTGGCATCGAGTCTAACGAAAGAGATGGAGGCACTACCAAGGCACCCTCCAATCCGTCGATAGACGTAGGTGGTGGTGGAAGCGGTATTCCTTCAATCATCAATGATTCTTCTGTAATAGGCGGTGGAGGAGGCGGAAGTGGCATCTCATTGACCTCCATGGATGGTAAGTCTTGATCTGAAATCCCTAGATCCAGATGCTTCGTATCGCGATTATCATTGCCGTAAGTTGTGCTGTCCGTCACATTAAGATCCGGAATACTATTTAACTTGGCTTCCAAAATCGCTAGAAGAACTTCGACCCTAGTGACATTGGTCGACACACGCATGATTCGGTCCTCACATTCGTAAGCAAAGTGATTCAGGAAGCGCGTGGTGTTAGCTACAAAGTTATTGATTAGTAATAGTGACTTGGCCACAGGGATTGACGGAAGTTGTGAAAGATCCATTGGTAGTTCAGAGTCCTCCTCTATGGGTGGTGAAGCACGCGAAGACGATGCCACCAGTGCCGACGACGTCGACATCGGCGCCATGTCTGAGAAATCAAATTATGGGCTTACTGCCCAGGCAGAGCGGAAAATTACTGAATACATTGTAGTTAAAATATCAATGATTAATTACAATAAGTTGCTTTGATGCGACACAATAATTCGATTAGAAATTTATCGTTACGTGAAAGCTATTGTTAAAATTCATAAAAATAAGTAACAATTGCCAATAATAAACAAAAATCAAAAAGCAGTGCCTTCCGCCATCAAATTCTATTTCTCGTTCCTCTGCCTAATAAATTTTCTACGTGTAATTTACCTGCTGCGACGCATCGTCGTCAATAAGGCGTTGGCAACATGAAAGTGACCCCCTCAGTTGCTTCTCGACTGTGAGCCCTCCTAATCAGGTGCCAGTTGAAAGGGTCTCTAAATTAATATTACGGGACCTGGACTAATTAATCTACCTGGCTTGAATCTGATGTTGTGTTATACTATACGAGTGTTATTTCATGTTTTTAAAAAGGAGAGAACACAAACAGGATGGTTCCGGCAAAGCATGCAGTACCGCGTACGGCTGCGGCTACTCCTGGAAATCCACGCTTCTCCTTCGTGTAACGGTGCAGCGGCGACTCCAAGTTCTTCTTCCGAAGGGTTGGGACAGATATCGTACTGCCACTTTCCGCGTATGTCGCCAAGGGTACGTGGCGTATTATTTTAAATATCATAAATGTCGAAAGTTTTATTTTTTTGTATTACTATGTTTATATAGCAATTGTGCTTGAGTTTCTTCAGCGCAGAACAACCCGAACCAACTACAAGGCCCTGGAAACGGACCAGCCCGGTAACGGCGCTTCTTATCCGGACCTATACGACTTACGAAAGCGCCAAATATATATTGGTGGCTGAGAGTCCCGAGGCTGGGGAGAGCTGCGCCTTAAGTAGCAAGGCAGACACAGTGGTGCAATCTGGATTCGGATAGAATGAGTTAGCTTCGGAGGACGAAAAGGAGTCGAGGGCGAAGCGGAAACAATTATTTCAAGCTTATAGTCTTAGGCGATGTAAAGAAGGGAGGAAGAAGAGTTCAAGCCGAGCATCCTGTAGCCCGGGTGTGGGATGTCGTGAGAGCGGCACCACACGGCAATACCTAGTCCAATCGAAGAACAATTCGACGGAGTGGAAAAGTATCGAACAGCTGAAGTACTGCGCGGGCATAGTAAAGTCTTGCGACTGATAACTCGCAAATACGCCTACCGTACAAAGTTAATGCTGAGGATTAAGCTGACGGCCGATGACCCTAAGGACGACGGCGCCTTTAACGCCTTGCAGATGGCCTTCGAGCTGATGCGATACTTTGATGAGGCGGCCACGACAGTGGACCATCTGGTATGATCGGATAAGAGTTAGAGACAGCGGGCGATTCGGGTGTGTGTGGGGGTTGAAGTTCGGACAGTTGACTCAATGTCTCCGGTATGAGGTTCTTCGCACAGGGTGGGCCGTGGTCAAAAAATTCAATGCAAAATCTCTGTAGGGATGTTAGTTCCGAACCCCCTGGGCATAGAGCAGTTGGCTTAGCGGAAGGAGAATCCGCTTGAAGATGGTGCGTACCTCGCGTATGCGCGCAAGACTCCAGGAGGACGGCAATACCCAGGTGGCCATGACCCAGACGTAATAAGAAGGTTCAGCTTCGTCCGCTGATTTAAGCTTAAATTCGGAGCGGATAGGCCTTTGACCACTGTAATGAAAATGAATTTAATTGTTGCCACTGTAAATAAATCAGAGTAAAATCTTGATGCAGCGCCGCTAGGACACCATCTAGTCGATTCACCAGCACCGTTAGGACGCGTTGAAAGCCAACACTCCTTCTCGGCCGTATTGTGGTTAATGCAGGTTCAAAAGAGCGCGCAGACTGTCAAGCTTTTGCGATTTCAGCGCCTTCGTCAAGACGTCAGCAACCATCTTGTACGAAGGTACGTATTGTGGAGCTATGCTACCACGTCCCGCTTGATCACACACAAACTTGACCCTTGTGTCAATGTGTTTTACTTTTACAAGTGATGACTCCCCTTCCAAGTGCTTGATGGCAGCCTAATTGTCATCATCATTAGCATGGGGGTCAAGATTACTAGGCCCAACACCTGCAGCAATTCCCGGACTCCACGTAGCTCACGAACCGCGTCTGAAGCGGCGACAAATTCTGCTTCCATTGTTGACAATGAGACGCCACCTTGTTTCTTGCAAGTCCAGTTAATAATTGTTCTATTTTACATCGTCGTTGCACCTGTCAACGACTTCTGATCAGATTTGTCTGCTGCAAAATCAGCGTCGCTGTATGATGACAGTCTCAAGGGATTTCCATCAGGATGATCGGTGGACATGTGCATCTTGAGCTCTTTATTTCCGTTTAGATAACGTAGGATGCGTTTCGCTAAGTTCCAGTCGAGAACAGTTGGCTGATATGCTTGTGTTGTTGCTTTATGATCACAGAGAACAATATTTGGTCGTATACAGCCTGCCACCCACAGCAGGCTGCCCACAAGAGACTGGAAACTCTCCACAGCTGGCTGACCTTCACTCGCGTGTACCGGTAGCAGATCTTCGTGCCGAAGAGACAAGTCGTAGCAATCGTCACCAATTGGTGTGCGTATCCTTTAATCAATTACGTATTAGCACTTACAATTATCTCATTAATCGCTCCTTGTTGATCCAAAAAATATCCCCCATTCTCCATCGTTACAATGCGCATTCCGAGAAGTTTGCTGACGCGTCCAAGCTGCTTGATCGACAGAGACGAAAGACTTTGAAAAAAAAAATACTCAATCAGATCAGCACGAGTCGATGGTACTGAAAGATCATCGACGTAAACACCAACAAGTATTATGTCTCCATCGATTACTTGTGGTAAAGACACATATCAGTGATGCATCGCGAAAATCCAGCTTCAGTGAGCTTGTCGCGAAGCAGTTGGCTCCACAAACGCCCAGCCTGCTTTATACCATTTAGAGTCTTCTTCAACTTTAGCACAAGCTCGTCGCCATCTTGGCCACAAATTGTTTAAGCTCTTCAACCATGAAAACCATTCCGGCTGGTACACCGAGATTTATGTCCGACCCAATTTCGTTGTCAGCTTGCGCATAGGCATTTTGCACGTCGCCATGATGAGCAGGAACTTTCCAAATAACCGCGAAAGCCAAAAGGATTTTGACTGTCGCCATATCCACGACTGCTGCGAATGTTAAAAAAAAATCAACTCCGAAGTTTTGCTCGATTCCACAAGCAACAAGTCGGGCCTTAAAATGCTTAATGTTACCTTGTGCTTCAGTCTTAGTATTATATACCAATTTACTGTGTAAGGCATTTATGTCTCTGGGACATTTACTGACTTAAAAAACGCCAAGTCGGCTTAACGCAGACAGCCTACGTCCATAGCTTTAACCAATTCATCCGACTTTTGGCTTTTTATAGCCTCGCCATAATTCAATGGATCACGTTCAGTGATGTGATTCACTTCCGTCGTGATGATCTCCTTCTGATTATCATCATCCAGCGACACACTTGCTCTCGAGCGCGTTTCATTCCACGATCTATACCAGACCTTGTTCTTCTTCTTCTGAGTCTTGTTACGAGTAGTTTTTAGCGCCACAATCTCTAATGAAGCGCTCGTTGCTTCATCTCCTTTAAACGTCACCACTTTCGACATTAATTCTACGCTGAATGTGTGAATTCTGTGCATCAGTCAATGTCTCGATTTTTTTACATGCTGAGTGACAATAACCACTCTCTCTTGCTTCAAAAACACACGATGTCCTTTCGCCTCGTCACTTTTGCCAACTCCCGTAGCATACCGCTTCGCGTGCTTACTGCTGTAAACAGAATATCTTGTTCACGCATAAGGATCTGATAGAATCCATCCACCAGATCCATTGACAAAAAGGTAGTACTCTTTGACATAACATCAATGATTACGTCTTTTCGTGGTATCGGCGTTTGAGCCGATACAGTTGCAGCGTTCAATTTATTGAATGCATGCACAAACCACCATCCTCCTGTTGCTTTACGCACACAGAAGGTCGGAGAGCTAGCTATGAGGGAAGTTGATTTCCTCACATGGCCCGCTGCTAAGCGATCGTCAAAGAGTTTCTCGATCGCTATTACTTGTTCACTAGGCAATGGCCATTGCTTCATGACACAGTATTTCGAACCTGAGGTTAGGTCGATTTCGAGTTGAATGCCTATTTACTTAGGCAACTCGCACTGTACGGATTCAGGAAGCACATCCTTTAATTCGATAAAATCCTTATATTAAGGATTTGTATTGAAAGACTCCCAGAATTGGGATGTATAACGTTTCATCCGGTTCTTCTCATCGAGGACACGTTCGTCCATCAATGAACTGCTGAGAACCTGTTCGTTCTCTGGAAATACTGTTGCCGACCGAATATCGGCCACGTAAATATCATCTGTGACAAGTGCGCAGATCTGCTTGCCTTTGCCACTGCGCAGATCACACAAGGGTCGTTTCGGTTCTAGCGTTGGCAATTGAGTTGTATTCGAAGATGACTTCGGAAGCGCTACTAGATCAAGTGTATAAGCGCCTAAACTTGATCCAGTTAACAGATGTGTAACCAATCTGTTCAGATCGGTGCGGGATTTTGCACCGAGCTATTTTGACGACGTATTCGTTCGTAGCAGAGCAATGAACGGAAAGTCGAATGTTAAAGTACATCGTACCCACGTCCAAAAAGTTCTTATACTTATGCGTAAGCACAAGTTGTATGCAAATTTCAAGTAGTGTATATTCGCTGCAAGCGAAATACCACTTCTTGGGTGCATCGTGGGTAAACACGGTGTTAGCCCGGATTCCTAAAAGATCAAGGCGATCACTAATTGGCATGTGCCAGTCGATGTAAAGGGACTTCGAGAGTTCCTCGGCTTAGCGGCGTACCTGCACAAGTATTCACGCAATTATGCCGAAATGACAGTACATAAGTCGAATTCTGTGTCGCAAACGTTGCATCAGGGCAGGAGGCGTGACGATATCATAAAGTCGGTATTCAATTTGCGTTGCAGAAGCACTGACTTTTAGTGGGAGAATATACTGAATGCCAGAATATTCGCACCACCAATGTACAGCTCGCTCTAGACTTGTCCATGGTTGCGACCGTCCAACTTCAACTGCAAGTGTCACTCAATCGGCAATAGTTCGAGGTACTGGCGGCGCGTTCGGTTTGGAGTACACCCCATCGGATAAAATGTCTCATCAGCCTCCTTCTTTGGGCAGCCGACTCGGCTCGCTGTCATTTAGCCTCGCTTTGAAATCTCGCGCGAGTTCCAGCAGCAGCGAAGATGTGAAATCAACTCTTGTGACGTGCTTTCATGTACTCTAGTTGGTAGATCCACAATAAAAATATGTCCTTTATAATTGAGGTCTAAGAATCGGAGAACAACTTGCAGCCCTTCACCATCGCCAATATACTTGTTGAAGGCATCACAAGATACCGCTTCGCATACGAGATATGGGTCGATTTCAGCGCCGTCTTGACCCCGCGACGTGGTCGATTCTAAGCGCATTCATTATGTTAGAGATCTCATTAGCAGTTTTAAAGCGCGTGAAATTCGACGTCATGCTTATATTAGCACCCGAAGCCTCTTGATAAAATCCGAATACTCTTGGTCGCTTCGATCGAGCCATAACAGTACGAATCCCCGTCGCCCAAATTTGAGACACTCATGGGAAATACAAAAGTGTATGATGCTTTTGTTGCACTAGTTGTCAGAGGCATGATTTTTCGATTGTTTTTTTATTTTTATTCGGAACTATTTACTTGGGGTGTTGCTACTGCTGGGGTTTCAAATCGTGGTGTCGTACTTCCACTATAGGCTGATATTTATCAAATGAGTTGAAGTTACCGTATGAATGATGTTCTGCTGCCATAATCCGCAGAATTATACTTTATGCAGCATTTAGTATAATATGCACATAAATATAATGCTGCGGATTATGCTAGCAGAACTTGGTTGATCAAGCAAATTTATAAAATATAGTAAACTTAATGCAGCATAAGTATGATTCTACGAATTGTGCCAGCAGAACATCGTTGATAAAGCAGATTCAACGATTTCCTAGTATTAGCCCAGCGGCATGTACGACATTATCTTTGAAACCCCAGCAGCAACACCTCAAGATTATACTGCCGCATACAAGTAAAAAAGCAACGAAAATTATGTCTATGGCAATCAGCGCATGATTGTCGGATTCTGGCAACAGGGAATCGTACTAGGATGGGCCGAAACCTAAGCGACCAAGATTATCTCAATTAAATCAAGAGGAATCGGGTGTAAAGACAAGTGTGACGTCGTTGTGGTGATTGCTTGAGGCAATAAGTTTTTGTTGCAAATTTCTTTTATATGTGGCAGTATAATCTTGGATTGTTGCTGCTGCTGGGGTTTTAAATTGTATTGTCATAATTGCCTCTAGGCTAATACTAAGAAATCGATTTCCCAACAACTGGAAGTTTTGCTAAGGTATTTTAATTGCGAGTTGCCGTGCGTAAAGCTCATGATGTCTTGTGTGCAAGAGAATGAGGCAACGCTAGCCCAGAGCGTGGCAAAAGTGAATCCTACAGAGCATTAGAAGTATCGGCTTTGCTCAAATTATTGAATGGAAGGCTGTTGAGATTGAAGCGCATTCCAAAGAGGACTAAGCGTGTCTCTTAGCGCTGCACGGTCTCGATAATGAGCTCCTGAACGCTATACGCCTTCTCTTGAAGAAAAAATCTGTACAGGATGCGCCAGCAATGTCGACAAAAGAAGTCAAATGTCGACTAAGAAGTCAAATACGATTCCTATCGCATGATCGATGATCAACTTATTATTATATAAAATATCTTAAATAATACATTTCTAAAAAATCATCAGGTTAAAATAAATTTTCAATAAATTTTATTCTATATAAAAACAATAAATTTTATTTTTAATTGCAAGATAATGTAACTTATAATCGCCTTTTAGATCTTTCTTACATATCGGATAAAATTTAAAAAAAGGGTTGAACAACTATAATTTTTATAAGAAACACTAATCGTTTTAAGTAATGACCGGAACTGAAGACAATCATGATAGGGATTTCTGTAGTTATACGACAGGAGAATTCATTTTTCCAGGCAGTTGTAAATGGCAATATTTTAGACAATGGTATGCTATATCTGGTACAATTTAACATGTGTCAATTCTTGCTTTCATCTTGCTTGAGTATATAATACCCAAAGTTTTCATGAGGCAATCACACAACGACGTCATGCTTGTTTTTACACCCGATGCCTCTTGATCTAATTCAGATAATCTTGGTCGCTTAGGTTTCGGCCCATCCCAGTACGATTCCCTGTCGCCAGAATCCGACAATCATGCGCTGATTGCCATAGACATAATTTTTCGTTGTTTTTTTGCTTGTATGCGGCAGTATAATCTTGAGGTGTTGCTGCTGCTGGCGTTTCAAATTGTAATGTCGTAATTGTCGCTAGGCTAATACTAGGAAATCGTTGAATTTGCTTTATCAACAATGTTCTGCTGGTACAATTCGTAGCATCATACTTTATGCTGCATCAAGTATACTATAGTTTATAAATTTGCTCTTTTAACCAAATTCTGTGGCATAATCCGCAGCACTATATTATGCTGCACATTATACTAAATGCTGAATAAAGTATAATTCTGCGGATTATGGCAGCAGAACATCATTCATACGGTAACTTCAACTCATTTGATAAATATCAGCCTATAGTGGAAGTACGACACCACGATTTGAAACCCCAGCAGTAGCAACACCCCAAGTAAATAGTTCCGAATAAAAATAAAAAAAACAATCGAAAAATCATGCCTCTGACAACTAGTGCAACAAAAGCATCATACACTTTTGTATTTCCCATGAGTGTCTCAAATTTGGGCGACGGGGATTCGTACTGTTATGGCTCGATCGAAGCGACCAAGAGTATTCGGATTTTATCAAGAGGCTTCGGGTGCTAATATAAGCATGACGTCGAATTTCACGCGCTTTAAAACTGCTAATGAGATCTCTTACATAATGAATGCGCTTAGAATCGACCACGTCGCGGGGTCAAGACGGCGCTGAAATCGACCCATATCTCGTATGCGAAGCGGTATCTTGTGATGCCTTCAACAAGTATATTGGCGATGGTGAAGGGCTGCAAGTTGTTCTCCGATTTTTAGACCTCAATTATAAAGGACATATTTTTATTGTGGATCTACCAACTAGAGTGCATGAAAGCACGTCACAAGAGTTGATTTCACAACTTCGCTGCTGCTGGAACTCGCGCGAGATTTCAAAGCGAGGCTAAATGACAGCGAGCCGAGTCGTCTGCCCAAAGAAGGAGGCTGATGAGACATTTTATCCGATGGGGTGTACTCCAAACCGAACGCGCCGCCAGTACCTCGAACTATTGCCGATTGAGTGACACTTGCAGTTGAAGTTGGACGGTCGCAACCATGGACAAGTCTAGAGCGAGCTGTACATTGGTGGTGCGAATATTCTGGCATTCAGTATATTCTCCCACTAAAAGTCAGTGCTTCTGCAACGCAAATTGAATACCGACTTTATGATATCGTCACGCCTCCTGCCCTGATGCAACGTTTGCGACACAGAATTCGACTTCGTGACCCAGGACGGCCCGCTGTCAATGTCACATTTGATATGCGCCGTATCTTGTCAATCCCTGCTAACTAGCCTCTTCCGAATGGAGTCAACCCGTATGCTTTTGTCAATTTACAAACCGTCGTGAGTGATCTCATCCGTAGTCTTAGGGGTTTGCATTGAATTGTCTTGTTTCACAAATGGTTAAAATTCAAATTGGAACGGTCAGGCAGACTTAAATAAAAATGATTCGGCCATAAGCAAAATTTAAAGTTGACTTCGAGAGCACTATAGTATGTGAGACCCTCGTGGCCCGACTGACGCTAATCAATTGGACGGTACGGGCATTGATCTCCGTTCAATGAGCCAACAAGTCTACTTCAATGACCTTGACCTTCTTCTGGCGGGCTTCGGTTTCCAGACGCACGAATACGTGTTTTTGCATGTACCGTGCGTCTTCATTGCGGCATATGTCATCTTCACAATTCGTATTCGCACAGCTACTTGTTTAATGTTCTTACTCTTTGGCCAACTTCATATACTCTTTGTCGGCAAAATTTCCTTTTTCGCCCAACGATTCCGGCTCGTTTTCTTGGATCTGTTGAGGATCGATAACATTTCGACAATCCTTTAAAGGATCGTTGGGATGGATTTTTAAGGTAATCCATCAGCCTTTTAAGAGCCTTATTTTCTTGATAAGCTCTTCTAACGTCGTCGAGTAATGATTACGACGGAACACTTATTGTTGTAACAGTGACCTTATGCTCACTGTTCATTTGCGCAGCCGGCTAAAATTTGGGCCAGCGCGATAGAGCATCAGCGACGACGTTAAGTCGTCCTGGTTTATATACTCCACGGGGAAGTTAAACCCTGGGAAGAAAGCCAACATCTCGCCATTCTTCGCGAGAGGTGTGGACTGTTTATGGCTGTGCGTGAAGACGCATTTCCCGACGACGAACATAAGAATAATGATATTCTTGTTTTGTTGATCGTTTCCGCAAAATGGTACATCTTACTGCAGTACTGGAGTCGATCACAGTCAAAGACTGTGCTCGTGTCTTTGGTGACACGATACTTCGACTCCATGTGTTAACCCGCGAAATGGCCTCAAATTGAGACGCTAGATTTGTTGAAAAAGCGCGACTGCTTGAAGAGCGCGGCTGGTGAGGTGAAAGGGCGCGACTGCTGATGTTAAAGGAGCGCGGCCCTAGTAACGGACGGAGCATCTCATGGGCTTACATGATCTCATGGGTTTACATGAGTGATCTTTGGTAACGGATAAACAAGATAACAGAAGATCATAAGCACGAAATACATCTAGTTTCTCATTTTCCTACGACTGGCAAAGTGCCATAAAGCAACAATTATGATCCCAAGTCCACCTGAAGCCCCTCATGCAGCTTTGTTAGGTGCTCTCGGCCCGAAAATGATCGGTTAGACGACAAGCGACAGCGCGGACATCTCAACCGAGAGAACGAGGGATCATTAATGATGGTGCGGATCGTCTGGATAGACTTGAGAGATTTATTGGGAATCTGATGCGCGAATTGGCGCGGGAATGCGTGAAACGGGCCTAGCTGCCTTCTGCGGACCCGGATACCCATCGGCTGCCGAGGGACCAGTCCCTCGGGATGCTGAAGTCTAGTCATTTCAGCATTACCTATGGAAGTGGCCTGACCACTTCTTGGCTGCTGAACGGAACAGGAACAGGGCCAATCGCTTAGTGAAGCGATGGGCATGCAATCCCCGTTTAATTTGCCGCAGCCTTAAGCGCAGTGACAACAGCAGTTCTTCCCTACGGTTCAGCCTACGGCGCAGGCTTACGCGCAACCAAGGCAGCACTACCATTCGCCAGAAGACTTTGGAGTTAAGATGCCAACCGTCAAGATATGAAGCTGCCTATCGAGCACTTCACTGGAAAAGATGAATACAAAGGACTTGGAGCAGGGTTTAAGGACTGATAATTGCATTTCCTGGACGAGCTTGGCGCGGCCAGATGCCTTAGTGGAGGTGAATGGGCTAAGGAGTACAAGACGAGGACACTTAATCGGTATCTTGATAGAATTTGCAAAAAACATTTTGATAAGATGAAAGGAGTATGGGCGTCCGAAGTGCCTAAGATTGAACATTTGTTGACAGAATGCTAGATGTATATGACCGAGAGATTACCGTGGATCAAGCCACACGTATTTTGCGGGCTCGTAAGCAGAGCGATCGGTCTTGGACGGAGCAGTTCCAGTAATTGGTATCCGTGGCAAGTTCGGCAAGCTGTCCAGATCGATTTGTGCTCCAGTACATCTGCGAGAGGGTTACGACGGAAGTAAAGCGAGCCATGGAAACGCGGCTTGATGAACGCCGCACTGACTGCCTTAAGCAGGCATGAAAGTTGGCGGACCTTGCCAGTACATTTGAGCAAGATGTGAGCGCTCTTGTGGTAAGTGTTGGAAGACATTACACTTACAGTCGTAGTAATAACCGTGAAGGGAATGTTGCTTCTAATGCAATTGTCCCTAGCGTTGGGAGACGATGCTGGGGATGCAATCAGCTTATTCATACGACGAGAGAGTGCAAGAATAAAACTGATGTTAAGCAGGCGTCATTTGCTTTGAGTATTGGAACCGAACTTAATGGCTGGAAGCAGACCTGGATTCTCGATAGTGGCACCAGCCGGCACCTGGTAATGGATGTCAGCTTGCTTGTTGACGCGGTTGACTGCTTTGATAAGTGTAATGTCACTGAACAAGCTATCAAGGTCACGCAGGTGGGTCAAATCACTCTGCAATCTTCCGTGGGTGGGGTTACGCACATAGTAACATTGAGCGACGTTTATGTTCGAGGGAATAAACGCACAACCTGCTATCGTACTGCAAACTCGAAGAAAAGGGGCTGCACTAAGCCACGAAGAGGTTCACCACTATCTGAAGCTAACTAGTGATGATGCAAGAGTGTTTGCAATTGAAAAGGAGAACGGCATGCTGGTCGTATGTACGCAGTGTGACGCGGCTGCACCGAAAAGAAATGAAGTCGTGTATGCGGCTCTACTCGCTGCAGACAGAAAGTGAGATTGGGGTATCGGTGAAGTGCACGCTTTTTTGAATCTCCGTAAGCGTCTAGGTCATCCTATGTACGACACAGTTGAAAAGGTGGCGGACAGTGAAGGATCAGGAATTGAGCTGACCGAAAGAAACCGACCAAGCTGCATCACCTGTGCACACGGTAAACAAACCAAAATGCTCAGTCCAAGAAAGATAGCGGGTCACACTCCCCTATTGATCGAATTGGTGAGGTCATCTGCAGCGATCTGAAAGGTCCGATGACACCAACAGATTGCTGTGGTAATCGGTATATGACCAACTTTGTCGACCACGCCTCGAATTATTGCAGAGTCTTTGTTGCGCGCAAGAAGGATCTGGCTGCAAAAATGTTACATTTTCTAGCGTTTTTTAGCGAACATTGGCAAGGTGCGCATTCTCAGAACGGACGGTGGTGGTGAATATCGAAACGTGGATTTGTTTCGCAAGGCGATTGGAGTCGTCAGACAAGTGAGCGAAGCCGGCAATCAAGCCTTTAATGGGAAGGCTGAACGCATGCACAGGACAGTGCTCAATATGGCACGGTGCATGATGTTTGCCACTGGCTCACCATTGCACTTCTGGTTTGACGCAGTGCAGTATGCAACTTATATCCTAAACCGCAGTACGAGTAGAGCGAAATTCAGAACGAGCTTCTTCAATCGAATTTCTTACCGGTAAGAAGCCCAGTATCGTTGATGTGGTTTTTGGAAGCCCCTACACGGCTTATCGGGACCCTGGCAAGAAAGCTTGGAAGCCGCGCGCCGAGGTCAGGATGATTTTTGGGAAGCACGAAGAGGCCAAAGTCTTCAAAGTTTATTAACCGCGCGAACGATTGGTCATAACGACGCAACATGTCCAACACGTGGAGACCATGAGCATTGAAGGAAATCAACAATTACAGCAGCAATTACGCCGAGAGGACCCCCTTGTTGGATCGAGCTGTGGAAAAAAGGGAAAAGACCGTGAAACGGAAGGATTGCGTTGTTTCTTCCAAGCGCTCGACCAAGCGCGGGGCGCGTGGTAAAGGAAAGAATGCCAAGAAGGTGCCTCCGGAGAGCGACGGTAGTTCTCACATGGATGGATCGGATAAGATGCGTATAATTACTCGGCACATGAGCGCCAAGCATGTTCCAGTTGCGATAAAAAGCTTGGATAAAGATCTGCAGACATACAAGCACGCTGTACAGTCTGAAGCTGGAACGCAATGGCGCGAAGCGATGCGTTCCAAATTGAATCGCTAAAGGCAAACGGAACATGGGAAGTCTCACTTCGAAGCCTTGGTCAGAAGTTGCTGTATTTCAAATGGGTCTTTAAGACTAAAAGGCACGCAGACGAAACACTGGAGCGATTTAAGGCAAGGCTGGTAGCCTGCGGAATGTGAGCAGGCATTTGGTGTTAATTACACCATGACTTTCAGTGCCGTGATGGAGATAACTACGGCAAAGGTGGTACTGGCGCTGGCGCGAGTATGGAGATGCCTGTTCGACACGGTGATGTCCCTTATGCTTATGTTGAAGCAGATAAAGAAGAAGACCTCGAGATTGCGCTTCACGTGCCACAGGGAGTGGAATTTGACGAGGACGAGTTAAGCGTATTGGGTGCAAGTGACAAGATCAAGGTGGCGCTAAAGCTTCGCAAGAGTCTTTGCGGTCTAAAGCAAGCTGGACGTTTGTGGGTACAATTGCTGCATGCTACACTCAGTAAGCTTGAATTTACACAATGCTACACCGATAGCTTTTATACGTGAAGGGAGATGCAACGACCACAACATTGGTGGGCGTCTACGTGGAGGATCTGTTAGTAATTGCTAAGAGGGTCTGCGACGTGAATCAATTCTTCAGTGACATGGACGTACTCGAAGTGAAGGACCTCGGTGAAGAATCAAGTTATTAGGCATTAAAATATCGTATGCTAATAATACCGGGTATCCGCTGGAGCAGAGTCAGTGTATTTGCGAAGTGCTTGTTGGACTGCGTCTGGAGCAAGCTTATCCTGCTCGTACACCTATTGGCGACGACTAAGATGGCGACGAGTAGGGCGTTTTATTACCAAGTGTGCGTCTCAAGTTCATCTAGGATTATTGCAAGAAAAAGGTGATCAAGGTGGTGTATTATGAGTCACGCTTTATGCAAGCTGACCCTCTCACCATGACATTTGCTGCGCCGCCATTTACGGAGCTACGCAAGCTAATTTCGCTAATGTCAAGACATCTCGGGAAGGAATTGAAAAAGCGCGACTGGTTGAAGAAGCGCGACTTTGGTAACGGACTGAGCATCTCATGGGCTTACATGAGTGATCTTTGGTAACGGATGAACAAAACAACAGAAGATCATAAGCTCGAAATACATTTAATTTCAGATTTTCTTATGACTGGCAAAGTGCCATGAATCAACAAGATTCACGGCAGATTTTTGGCAAACTGTATTTAAATCACTTGGAATTCACTAGAAAATGTCAACTTCTGATCAATGTCAAACCTTGTTTCAGGCTTGGACAGCCTTTTTACAGAATGTACAAAACATAGGCCGTGAGGTCTGGCTTGACAAGCTAAATGCTTTTCGTGATCGGCTCGAGAAACGGACCGTAGTCAGTGGATGCTATAAGTTGCACCGTTTGTATAGGGAGGCAGAATTCTTAGCCTCTCGTTGGGGGGGACTCATGCCCATGCTGTTTTAAGGGTTCAGGTTACGCCTTTAAAAAAGCATATTCCCTTAAAGACCCTCATCGGAGGACTTTCATCTCTTACGAGATGCCTCTAGGGATTAAGAGCCTTCAATCCATTTACGAGCGCCAGAAGCGCTCGTTCTCCGATGGACCTTTTGTCGAGGAGGATGGGTCTGGTCGTACGGCAAGAGAGGATGAGTCTCGTCGTACCGCGAGACGAGACCCGGAGCGTCCAGCATCAGTTGGGAACGATGTTCACAACTATCATGCGAGGGTGGATACCCTCGTCAACGAACGAGATAACTCGTTCAAACCCCTTTACCTTACGGTGGTTCGAGAAGCTTTCAACATTAAAACGCTTCTTATTACTCGAATCGTCAACGGATGTGGAGGGGTAGGTAAAATCGGGTTCGCCTCGATTGATAAACCCGATTCAACATCTTAATTTGAATCACACATTTGTTTAATTGAGGAAAGACGTGGATCACGAGCAACCCCGTCGCCGCGAGTCAGCGGTGAAGGTTGATAATGTTTCTCGTGACCAGTTGAGAAGTTGTGCGCAGGTTGCAACTGATCAGCTGGCGAATGAAAGGACACATCATTCCTTTAAAACGAGCGGGAGACAGCTCGTCAGAAGATCTCTTCGCTGGAGGAAATATGTGATTTGTTGGTTCGTGAGAAATAGACTTTGTTCCGAGACAATAAGGCTTTGGCTCAGTACCATCAGGCTTTGACGGATGCCCTACACCGCTCCGGTAAAATCCGGAATTGGTTCGTACTGATGGTACGGGCGAAGACGCCCGACATTAAACGTAGGATGCGTACGCATTCTACGAGGAAGCTCGATCGTGTACGCACTGCTTTGGCGATGTAATACACGAAACGGGCCGATATTCCTGGGCACTAACTATTACTGCCTACATTGTCACTACGTGCTTTAATAGGTTTACAGTAGACAGAAGGTTAGGTCATTTACAGTAAATGAGAGTATGCCTCCTCTTCCATTTTTGTCAGAGTTCCGTTTCTGTCGGTTCATCCCATCAGCGGTGGTATTTTGTACGAACTGGAATCCTGTACGAAACGGACCACTGCTTCTCTAACTAACAGGAAATTACCTGCTGACTCGGTTCTATTTATGTTTTTGTGCGACCGGCTCGCGCTGCGGAGATATCAATCTCTTCATTATTGAGAGTACTGTCGTTCTCATTAATTATATTGTTTTCCATGCTGAGTCTTTCAGCATCGTTGTCAAAGTCAGTAATAGCATTATTGCTATCACTGAATTGTCCACTTCAATGTTAGTTAAATCAGCTTGGTATCCTTCGCATTGACCTTATGTTGAATACGAGCTTAGAGGTAAGAAGTAAATTGAGAACTAAATGTATTTGAGAATTGTGTCTTTAATTACCTTCGCTGTCCGTTACCTTTGCTGTCCGTTACCTTCAATCTCTCCTGCGTAGTTTTCTTTAAATCCATTTGCCCATCCCAAATGGTCGCTTCGTTTCACCATCAGTTATGTCCTGTCCTATCAACAGTCGCACCCTGTCACATCAGTAGTCGCACTGTTTCAACACTCCTTCCCGTGTGGGTGTGCTTACCCACTGAGCACTATCAGTCCACGTTGCTCGCAGAGTCGGGGCGCTGGGAGGGTCTTGGTTAGGATGTCCGAGCGCATTTTCTTGGATTCGCAGTACTTCACCTTCAACATCTTCTTTTTCTCCAGAGCTTTGACAAACTTGTATCGCACATCGATGTACTTTGCTCGCCCAGACGTGTCCTCGCCCTTGATTTGAGCGATGGCTGCTTGGTTATTCATGTGTAAAGTCGTACCTGACTGAAGCTGCACGCTGATCTCCTTAAGCAATTACACGATGTCCATCATCTCAGCCGCTATTTGCGAAGCCGCTACATACTCAGCTTCCGTTGTTGACAATGCAACACATTTCTGTTTCTTGCACATCCAGCCCACAACCATGCCACCCACCATGAGCACACCACCGCTGACCGACTTCCGGTCAGTTTTGTCTGCGGCGTAGTCGGCGTCACTGTATGCCTCGACTAGCACGCCGTCATCATTCATTGAGTCCTTGTCGCCCTTCATCATAAAATTCAGTTTCTCAGTGCCTTTACTATATTTTGCAATCTTCTTGGCCAGACGCCAATCGCCTTCACTCGGCGCGTGCGAACGACGAGTCACTCGGTGCACTGCAAATGCTATGTCGGGTCGCGTGCATCGAGCTATCCATAACAGACTTCCGACTAGCGACTGGAAAATCTGTACAGTTGGTCTGTTCGGCGAGCCTTTTCCATCAGAAGGTAGCAGCATACCTTTGTCGTCTCCGTCTTTTCCGCCGATTGGCACCCTGACCGGTGCCGACTCGGCTAATCCAAACCGCTCGAGCATCTCGTCAATAACATTTTCTTGGTTGAGTTTCTATCCATTATCGTTATCGTAATGAGAAAATATTCCAAGAAACTTGGACACCACACCGAGGTTCTTAAGCTCAACCACTTGCATGTCATGAAAGAAATCCCCGACCTTCTGAGGACTGGTTGCTGTTGCCAGGACGTCATCACGTAGATGCCAACGAGCGTTTTACCGTCACTTTCATCCTTGATGTATAGGCAACTGTTCGTATAGCACAGACAGAAACCCAGTGTCATTAGTATGTCGTGGAGCATCAGGTTCCACAACCGTCCCGACTGTTCAAGTCCGTACAGGCCCTTCTTCAGTCTCAGTGCAAGATATCTCTCATCTTGCACGCCAAACTTGTCCAACAACTTTGCCTCAATTTCCATACCCTGCGAAATATGGAGGAGTATCTCCAAGCCTTCTTCTTTGTCGGCTTTGACATAAGCGCTAGACACGTCGTCCCCCCATATCCTTGACACTGCAAGAATCACCTTGCTAGAAACCATTTCCATTACGGCCGAGAAAGTATAGGTGTAATCGACACCATATACTTGTTCATCTCCTCGCGCCACAGCCTCGCCTTGTATCTTTCGATAGTGCCGTCAGCGTGCATATTGAGCTTGTAAACCCACTTACTATGAAGTAACTTTGCTTCGCGCGGCTTACGTATCACTTCCCACGTATCGTTTTGCTCCAATGCCTCAATCTCTGTGCGCATTGCCTTCTTCCAATGCTTGACTCGAGGGTCTTTTATCGCCTCGTGGAAGTTCTTGGGGTACTTAACCGTAATGATTTTCAGACCATATACCGGCACGTGCTTGGTACCCATGTTGCGTGTTTGCATCTGAGCTTGCGTCCGTCCATCCTCTGGCAGCGGCGCTACATCACCTTCATTCCCTACAGTCGGGATAGAGTTGTTTCTCGGTACTGAATTTCATCCGCCATCGAACCATACTTCTTTGGCTCTGCAGGCTCCTACCGTTTCGGGGTTTCGTCACAATCCATTTCGGCGCGCCGCAGCATGGAATCTTCGTGCTCAATCTGTTTTTGTAGCTGCGTGTTCTGCGCGCTCTTGAATGCCTCGACATTTCGAATATGCTGAGTAGATATCACAATTTTCTCCTTCGGCAGATAGACTTTGAAGCCCTTAGTTTCATCATTCTTGCCACGATCATTCCAACTGAGATCTTGGCTTGCATGTTTTCTTTCCGGGATCCCTGTACGTTGAACAGGAGCTCCCAAATGTAACAATGTCCGCCATGTTCGAGACCGTTCCGGTTAACATTTCGAGTGGCGACCGGCATTTAAGGTTGGCGCTACACGAGCTTCGGTTCAAAACATAAGCCGCGTACTCAACGGCGTCCCCCCAAAAGAACAAAGGGAGTCCGCTCGCAAACAGCATGCATCTTGCCATATTGAGTATCGTCCTGTGCATCCTTTCAGCCTTTCCGTTCGATGCTTGATTTGAAACCTCACTCACTTGACGCCTTACACCATCTGACTTGCAGAACGGATCGACATCAACATACTCCTTACCACCGTCCGTGCGCAGCACATGGATACGACAATTAAATCTCTTCTCGAAATAAAGCAGAAAATATTTTAAGTTCTTGGTCGCCTCAATCTTGTTCTTGGCCACGAACACGCGGACGTAATTGGTTGAGTAGTCGACGAAGTTGATTAGGTATCGATTACCACGCCGGTCTAGCAGTGTAATTGGTCCCTTGACATCACTGCCGATCACGCCACCAAGCTTGTCAATCGGTGCGTTCTGTCTGTATCCTTCTTGGACTGGTTGTTTTTGCTCTGTTTTCCTTCCGCACAAGTAAGACAATTCGGCCTGGATCGGTCCGTTGAATGAATTCCCGATCCCATAGAGTCAGCCATCCGCTGGACAGTGTCATATCCAAGGTGACCAAGCCTCTGGTGCAGCTCCACTAGGGTTGTACTCATTACAGCTTCATCAATTCCATCGTAACCTTGTGGCAAGACTGAGCTAACAACTTGAACTCGCGCCTCCTTTGTCATCTCACCCATTACGTCAACTGTTAATACGTTAAGGCGGCGGAATACTTCGAATATCTTCATACCATCATCCTGGCGCACCACATAGCTTTGATTGCCGTCTCGCTCGAGAAACGCACCATGCTCTTCCAATATCCCATAGCTAATGCTATTATCAGCGAGGTTCTCAGCATAATAAAACCTCGCTTAGGTCAACTATAACCTCCTTTCCATTGACAATCGTCCTCAGCTCGGTCGATCCCTTTTTGGTCACTCGAACCATCGTGTTGTTTGCCGCGCGGCATGATTGCTCAAAATCAATTGCATTCTTGAGCATTTTCACATCTTTTACACGGTGCACGCTCGACCCGCTGTCCAATATCCACGAGTCGGAGTCAGCTTTTGTACCAGTACCAATGGCTAACGCGACTCGGTTTGAAGTCGCATTTTCACCACTTCGTTGCTTGGGGCATTTGACTTTAATGTGGCCAGTCTCACCGCATCCGTATCATGTACGTGTCTCGGTACTTGACACCCTAGCGACAGATCTTCCTCCGCGCCCGACTTGATCTCTTCTAGGGCCGTTGGGGAATTGACCTGCTTGCTTGGGGCTTGTTCGACCCGCTCGGCTGCTTCCTCCTTCGACCTTCGGCTTCCCCATACTGATGTCGAAGTCTACTGCAAATGTAACAAGCTCAGCGGCTTGCACTAGACAGTCCGTTCGATGCGCATTCAGCCTTGTCAACATTGCAGTCTTGATTCTTGCCATATTGAGTATCGTCCTGTGCATCCTTTCAGCCTTTCCGTTCGATGCTTGATTTGAAACCTCACTCACTTGACGCCTTACACCATCTGACTTGCAGAACGGATCGACATCAACATACTCCTTACCACCGTCCGTGCGCAGCACATGAATACGACAATTAAATCTCTTCTCGAAATAAAGCAGGAAATATTTAAAGTTCTTGGTCGCCTCAATCTTGTTCTTGGCCACGAACACGCGGACGAATCTTGAACTCCTCCGGCCATTACCCCCGCTCATCATCTGTGCTGCGCCAAGACGCTGCAGTGAACGCATTCCCCATGCTTTAAAGTCGGCGCCCACACCTGTGTAAGTCTCCTTACCCGTGAACTTAGCAAATCCATGCCAGTCCAGGTCTCGAGGCTTAGGTATCTTCAACCCATAACCGTCTTGTGTCGCAAAAGGTTGCGATGGATCGGGCGGCTGATACCGCTCATTTTGTTGAGGCGGCTGATCGGGAGGCGCGCGCATTCGTTGCGGCGGCTGGTGAGGGTGCGGCATGGGTGCTTGCTGCATGGGCTCATCGAGCGAGTCCATCCTCATTCGACGGTCACGCACTTGCATAAAGTCGGTAAACGGGCTTGATCCATTAAATGGGTGCTCGTGGGGTGTTGTAGGCGCAGCTTGAGCCCGGCGACTCATTTGATCTTGCACCTTCAGCTAGTTTTTCATGAACTAGACTTACTGCTGCGCCAACCCTGCGAGGAGTCCGTCAATTCTATCCATTCGCTCAGAGCTCGCATCGAAGACACAACTCGCGCTATCTTGGGCCTCGGGCGAGCCCGGGACCGAACGCGTCTCCTCATCCAGCACGAACGGGTCAGCGACCACGTTGGGAATGGTTGCGTCCGTTTCAGCGGCAACGCGTACCTGGGCGTGCTGATGAGTAGGTGAGTTGTTTGCGTTTGGGCTCATTACCTGTTGAACACGAGCGTAGAGGTAGGAAGTAAATTGAGAACTAAATGTATTTGAGCTTGTGTCTTAAATTACCTTCGCTGTCCGTTACCTTTAATCTCTCCTGCGTAGGTATCTTTAAATCACCTTGCCCATTCCAAATGGTCGCTTCGTTTCACCATCAGTTATGTCCTGTCCTATCAACAGTCGCACCCTGTCACAGCAGTAGTCGCACTGTTCCAACACCTTAGTGCTATCGCCGGATGAGCAAGAAATAGAAGATTCTTTGTTCGTCCAAATTCTCTCCCCCCTTGTATAAGAATTACTTTCAAACAAGGTGGATATACGTGGGTGGAGTAAGCCATTCACAAAAAACGGTGTATGCTTTGTAGACCTTTGCCCATTTAGAGGAGTACCACAGATCCCGGAAAAAGGCATCGATGAAGAATATCGTCCCATCATCACCAGGACCGCAACGTATTGCGGTCCCTCTCCTGTTGGCTCATGATAACTTTAACTTTAACTTGGCTCTTTGAGCGATCCCTAGAATCACGCCTTTCCTGGTGTTGCAAACTAGCACCACCGCCTGCATTTTTCCCTTCACGATCACTTCGTTCCTGGTTACGCATACTAACGTCACCAGAGTGGTCATCGCCCACGAAGTTATCGGATTATGACTCCCCACCAAAGAGGTCCGACGAGTCGAATAACCTCATCATCACCTCTTTGGTGGTCACGTTAGAATCTAAAGGTTCAACGGACTCTGCCCCGGATGACCCGGCGGCCTTTATAGTAGACTGAGTCGGGCGATGCGGGTAGTCACCTATAGTTGGTGAAGCAGGTGACTTGTCACCAGCACCTGCAATGTCATCAACAGATGACATGTTCCAGTCACATCCAATGGGAGTAGGAGGTGACGAATCCCCCGCAGTAGACGCAAAAGCTTCTATTGAAACATTTGCATTACCAACCGCTGCACTGATCCTTGCAGCTAGCCAGCTTTGCGGCCTCATGGCTCACGCGCACAAACTTGATTGCCGCCATGTAATTTCTAATCAAAATCAATAAATGAAAATAAAATCGGTACATTGATAAAACCAATAATGCTAAAGTTACAGGAAAAGACATGATTGCATTTCCTTTTACCCTATTCCAGTCACTATGGTGACTGTTGGTTAAGGGGGGGGTGATGTAACGAGGTGTTTCGTTTCATAAGTTTCCTGTAAGAGGAATATTAAATATTATTCCCTTTGAAAGGAAATTAGCAAAGAAGTACTAATAATTACCTTTGTTAATTATCCGACTTGATAGTTCCAAAATCACCAAATCTGGTAATATCGATGCAATAAGACACTAGCTTTATTGGTTGGTTAGTTTAAGTCTAAATCAACTTCGACAAACAAGATTCTGCGGTACGCAAGGAGGGGCCATATTCAGTTTGTAATTAATCTTATAAGTTCAGTAGTAAATATAAGAGCGTTACGTAGTAAACTAAGTATATTAAAACAGTTTTACTTTCTCTCTATTCTTAAGACTTAGTCTAGACCTTAAAGCTTAAATAACGTTAGCTTAATAGAAACCTTCCTATGCACTCTTGTGTACGTGAAGTTTCAAGGCACCTCACCTACACTGTGATCAGTGTAAGGATAAAGTACTTATCAGTACTAGTGAAATGTGCCCCGTTACATCATATACCTACAGAGGGTGTGGCCCTGAGCGCTCCCATTCTTAACCGCACGACAAAAATGCATTCCTTCTCATTTAGATTGGTGAGGCAACGCAACACATGTTGCCGAGGCGCTCACGCGTGCCCTCTCAACCACATTCATACGCGACTCCAACCTTTTCAAAGCGGCTAACACCCGCTCCGTTTTGGTCGCTGATACCTCCTCACCCCTCACTCCTTTCCCAAATGGCCCCACCAGTTATGCGTGCTTGTGCCTCGTCGACAGAGGCTCCAGACCCATCGCTTGCGCTCATTACATGTTAAATTTTATTCGCGAGGAAGTCTGACTAGCAGAGGATTTTGAAGAGTAAAGTACATGTATTGAATGACCACAACTTCAGAACACGCCAAGTCTCAGGTAGAAGTATCTTGACAGAAAGTGTTGACTGGGTTTGCGTCTGTATGACACACGATGCAAATCCAAACAATTCCAACATTCCAACATTGAACTCTGGAGTTGAGTCTGTGCCAGGTTGCCGACCCAAAAATGACCTAAATTCTACACGGCTGGGGAGATTCCTTGCTGGGAGCAAACACCGCAAGTAGGGCGTCCGGTGCGGCTGAAGCCGTATTTGGCCCAAATATTTGGTAAACGGATTTTTCTAGCGAGTGGAAATACAAATCTCTCTCTATGTTTAGCTCAACTACAGCATTCAATGCGACCGTGTTTGGTCAAATTGCGAGTAGCGAATGCTCGATTTGAGCTCTTATTTAATTACTGTAGTTTGTCAAAACCTTTACAAGATAAATCGGAATTTGCTTGCACTCGAGCAACATAAAAAATGCAGCCTCCTCGAAAAAATAAGGCTGCACTGTACCGATTTATGCGTACACAGAGATCTTTCATAAAAAATAGAACTTTTATTTGTCAGCGAGCGAATCATTCACCATGCACGTTTAAAGCGTACCTCAATCTTGCACACACATCAGTAAATTACGCTCTTCCTGGCATCATAAGAAGAAGCACGAGTGTAACAGTGTGAATCGTTACATGAAATTAACACTTAAAGGTTGTTATTTAATATATTAATTAAAAGGAAGATAAGATTCGGAGAATATTTTTTTACATGGTAATATTCTAAAAGCTTATCGATTGGTAGATATAGACTATTATATCTACTTTCTCCGCGGTCCAGTCAGCGCTGGACGCGCGCAAGAGAAAGACAGATAAGACTTTTAGTACATGTTTTGTATAAATATATATTTAAGTTAGTATGTAATTAAGTAGATAGACAACAAGAACTTGATTAAATTAATGCAGCTTTTAATAAACCCTCTTTAAAGCAAGTGCTTTGAAGAGAAGACTTCCTCTGCATGTACTAGTGTGCGTGAAGTGACGTGAGGCACCATTCGCACTGAGGCACTGCGAAGAAGACTTGTACTGAAGCAGTACAAGTCGGCAGTGCCCCGTTACACCTGAGAGCACTTTGTAGTCCGTCCAACGACCACAGTTCCAATCATCTAACATGGACATGTTAGATGATAATTGTAACGAGGTGTATCGTTACATGAAATTAACACTTAAAGGCTGTTAATTAATATATTATCTAAAAGGAATATAATATTTGGAGAATATTACTTTACATGGCAATAGTCTATAAGCTTATCGATTAATAGATTTAGACCATTATATCTACTTTCTCCGCGGTCCAGTCAGCGCTGGACGCGCGCAAAGAGAAAGACAGATAATACTTTTCGTACATGTTTTGTATTAGTATTTTATTAAGGTAGTATTTAGTAGATAAACAACAAGAACTTAATTATATTACACAGCTTTTAATTAACCCTCTTTAAAGCAAGTGTTTTAAAGAGAATACTTCCTCTGCAAGTACAAGTGTACGTGAACTGACGTGAGGCACCACTCGCACTGAGGCAGTGCGAAGTGGACTTGTACTAAAGCAGTACAAGTCGGCAGTGCCCCGTTACCTCTAATGGAAATACGCATCACGTTTCCGTTGAACGCTACGCTTTCTAAGTGATATAGAAAGGAGTGCCTGAACGAATGGGTTCGACCGTAGGAAACGATGCAATCTTGGCAATGCTGTCTAATTGGGACAGAGATGCCCCCCATTCAGCCATCGCCAAGTTCAATTAATATGAACTTCACGAGATGAAGGAAAAAGTAGCCTTGCTGAATCAGCAAGGCTCTCAACAGGCAGAACTGTTGAGGTTACAACAGGTACAGACCCCTGTACCTGGGATGACGCAAACGCGTCGTCGCTAAACTTTAAAGATTGACATCTTTAAGTATAGGGGAGTCGAAGAAGACTCCCTCTTAAGATGGTTTGTCGAATTGAACGATGCCATAAGGGCTCGTCACATCATCGACGAGCAAATGCAAGTCGCATTTGCTCAGTCAAATCTGGCAGGTCGTGCCAAAACTTGGGCATTGGGCCTTCAGTTGGGCGACCCATACGTCTTTGGGTCGCTAGACATTTCTAAAGCCCGGCTCAAATAGATGTTTGAACCACCAAGGGCTGAGTTCAGAGCTCGTTCAGAGCTTTTGAAACTCAAGCAAGGCAAGCGTGATGTTCACGCCTATGCCCAGCACATACGACTCTTAGCGAGTTGTATAACAAATGACCAATTCATGAACACACGTTGATTACGGTGTTCATGCAAGGTCTTACGGATGGTCCTGTAAAGATCCACCTGTTCCGCTTGGAACTGGATACGCTTGAAGAAGCAATATCCGTTGCGGAACAGGAGTACTTTAGCTTGAGACAGGCTCAAGCTAGTTCATCATCATATCGTCCTCCAAGACGACACGAGTTAGGAGGTCCAGAACCCATGGACCTTTCTTACGTCGAAAGCGAGAGACCTCGCTTTTCGAGCAATAAGCGATCGCAGAAATGCCATCGCTGCCAAAAATTAGGACACTACGCTCATGAGTGTAGTGCCCCACGCCCAGCACCGAAAGGTACTGAACGTAATTTTGGACCGTATGCCAAAAAGGGCAACGGTCGCGGGTCCGACGTTGTTGCGAAATCGCAACAGCGAGGCGGACCGCCAAAAAATGGTCGGGGTCAGTAGGGGCGCAACGCCCTACTGATCCAGCAACCTCAAGAGAATTTGCAAATCTCTTGACTAAAGTTGCTCCAGACACACAATCATTATGTGTCTCTGCACCTGGTGATGAGGTATCCCTCATCACCTTGAAGTTGAAAGTGACAAATGATTTGTCACTCAGAGCCCTAGTGGACTGCGGAGCGTCGAATAACTTTATTCGTCGCCAGTCACTAGAGGGTCGTAGGCTCAAATATGTTGAGCGCGACATCCCTCCAACGAGGATGACGGTGCGTCTAGCGACAGGCGCATCGATAACAGTAATGAAACGCGTAGTGAAATTTCACTACACGTTAAGAGATTTACAGTATGATGATGATTTCATCGTACTGGATTTGGATGACAAATTTGATGTCATCCTAGGTTTACCTTGGCTCAGAAAATACGAGCCAAGGATCAGCTGGCAGCATCGATCCGTAAAGATGCCTGCCACTTGTTCATCAGATGGCCATCTGATGAACGTCTTGGAGCGTCCACAAGCGTGTGGATGTACTACGAGTGAGTGCGATGGCCTCACTTGTGGTACGGTCGTTAGTACAACCGCACAAGATCACAGTGTGATTACCAATCACAATGTGGAGTCAGCTGCCGGCGGCTGTGTTAATGCACAGGCAGCGCCGAAGGTCCACCACTCGAAAAGGTCGAGTGGATTGGGACATGAATGTACGCTTAGTGGGCGACATTCAAGGAGTATACCGGTTGCCCAGAAAGGACAACACGATGATCCAAGGTCGAGTAGAGAGTCGACCGTAGTGGACCCGACTGTGATAGCGCAATCACACTCGGAAGACGTTGAGGGAAGAGGTCCCCACGTATTTGAGGAGAAATCCCCTCAAATGGTAGAAGTTACTAGACTTCTAAATCCCGAGGGATTAATCCCCCGGCAGCCTGTGGATAAATCCCAGGAAGAAACCGAGACATTAAATGTCTTGGTTAATGA
>NC_090610.1:5101041-5145285 GCF_004359215.1 Bremia lactucae | reverse complement strand
TTTTGGTGTTGAACGTCAGATTGAATTTCCATGGGTGCTATTTTGCAAAAGACAAAGTGAATATATTATGCATGTAAGCCTTAACTCTCTTCTTGTCAGAATTACCTGTCCATCGTGCGTTACTTGCACCTCATACTTCTTGAAACCTCTCGACCTTGGATCGTTTCATCTTTCGCCGTAACCACCGCTCCGTGACCATTACAATAAAAGACGTTTCGAAACTCCTTGCGAGTCCCAGAAACTCCGCTGCAGCATCGCCTTCCAACACTCCTTCCTCACGGTGCCGTGTGTTTCTGATTACACGCCATGTTTTAGTCCATCTTGCTGCGGTACAATGAGCACATCTCCATTAGGGCCCGCAGGCGAGTGGCGCTAAATGCCTTCGTCAGTATGTCTGCTGTCATCGCCTCAGTTGACACAAAGCTGGGTTTTATAATTCCCTTCTTAGCGTAGTCCTTAATAAACTTGAGCTTGATATCAATATGCTTGGCGCGTGCCGAGCTCTCTTCATTTTCCATCTGCCGGATGGCCGCTTGGTTATCCATTTCCATTGTCATGGGTAACTTCACGAGAAAATCCAACTCGGATAAAAGCTCACGTAGGCCTAGTAGTTCTTGTCCAGCATGCGATGCAGACGTGAATTCAGCTTCCATTGTTGACAGTGAGACGGTTGTCTGCTTCCGACAGGTCCAACCCACCATCAAACCGTCCACACGAAATATAGCACCGCTCACTGACTTCCTATCGCTCTTATCACCGGCGAAGTCTGCATCACTTGTGCTAGTGAGTTGTACAATCGATCTTTCTGTACCTTTTCGTCGTCCTAAGCGAAGCTTGACATCTTTAGTACCCTTTAGGTATCTAGCAATTCGTTTGGCTAGCTGCCAATCGCTCGTCGTCGGCGCATGAGCTCGCCGAGTTGCTCGATGTACGGCATATGCTACATCCGGACGCGTACAGCGAGCCAGCCATAAAAGCGATCCAACAATCGACTGGAAATTCTGCACCGATGCAGATCCAACCACGCCCTCTTTAGGTAGTAGTGTAATCACCTCGTGCGTATTATTGTCGTGATCAAGTCCAATTGGCGTCATCACCGAGTGCGCATCTTGTAATCCAAACTTTATCAGCATCTCGATGATAGTAGCTTCTTGATCAATTTCGTATCCACACTCATCCGAGTAACTGATTCTCATGCCCAGAAATTTGCTGACAGCACCCAGATTCTTTATCTGCAGCGTTACAAGGAGATCAAATACTTCTTTCACTTGCCCCTCAGACGTCCCTGTAATCAGCAAATCGTCGACATATACCCCCACGACCGTTCTATCGTCACCATTTACTTTAAAGTAAAGGCACGAGTCGCTCACACACTGCACAAATCCAACTCGAAGTAGCTCTGAGTGTAGAAGCTGAGACCATAGTCTCCCGGCTTGCTTTAGCCCATATAGACTTCTCTTGAGCTGAAGAACCACTTGACCTGCGGTTTCAACACCAAGTCGCTGAGTTTCTTCTTTGCTAATTTGCATTCCCTGCGGGACGTACAAATAGATATTGAGGTCCGGCTCCGTAGACGCCTTCACGTACGCATTAGGTACGTCTCCGTGTCTTGCTGGAACTCCCCATATCTGAGCCAGTGCCAAAATGACTTTCCCCGGCGTCATATCCATTACTGCGGCAAAAGGCAGGGTATAGTCCTTGCCGAACGACTGCTCGTTGCCGCACGCTACCATGCGTGCCTTGTAACGCTCGATGTTACCATCGGCATCCGTCTTCGTTTTGAAGACCCACTTGGTATGGAGTGGTCGCATCTCCTGAGTTCGTGGAACCAACTCCCACGTATCATTTGCTTCCAGCGAGTCAATTTCAGCGCTTGCAGCGCGCTCCCATTCCACGCGCTTGTCACTCTTCATAGCCATGTTCCAATTACTTGGATCCACGCGGTAAGTTGCTCCAACAAATTCACGTGGAGGTATCTTATTACCACCGTATCGCGTTGTCATGCGTGGTGTCTCGGCGATTATCTTGGTATTCGACCGCCTCCCTTGCCCGCCGCGCTTACCACGTGACCTTTGTGGCTTTGTACAGGCACGTGGCTCCTTCCGATGATCTACATCGGTCTGTTGGGTATCAAAGAATTCGTCAGTCTCGATAGACTTTAGACTTGCACTTGTAGTCGCCAAATCAGCAGGACTGGATCTGTTCTCATCCAGCGAAATCGAGGAATTAGCTGATGAGCTTTCATGTTCTGATTGGCCATCTGTCAGACGATGAAGTTGTGCATTTGCGTCTTCACTCAGCGTCTTGATATTCTGCACATGCTGTGTTGTGCGTACCACACGATCCTTAGTAAATAACACGCGAAAACCTTTAACTTCGTCGTTCTTCCCGAGTATCAATCCTGCTTCTCCACGTCTATCCAGCGCCTTGTGTTTTAGTGTCCGAATAGCGGTACACGGCGATCCAAATATAACAATATCAGTTAGCCTGGGTTTGATACCTGTAAGCACCTCAATAGGTGATGCACGCCCCACGTTACTCCGCGTTGGGCTTCTGTTGAGTATGTAGGCTGCGTACTCAGCAGCATCACCCCAGAAGCTCAACGGGAGTCCTGAACCGAAAATCATTGATCGCACCAGGTTTATCAATGTCTGGTGCATCCTTTACGCTTTTCCGTTGGATGCTTGGTTGTCAGCTTCTGAAACCTGGCGACGCACACCCACATTCTTACAAAACGGGTCAACAACTTTGTACTCGGCGCCTCCATCCGTACGGAGATAGTGAACCTTGCAGTTGAATCGCTTTTCAAAGTAGACCATGAAGTCTTCGAAATGCTTAGTCGCCTTGTCCTTCGTCTTGGCGAGGAATACCCGGCAGTAGTTACTCTTGTGGTCGATAAAATTAATTAAATATCGGTTTCCCGACCTGTCGACCGGCGTTATTGGACCTTTGATATCGCTGCATATCACACCACCCACCCTATCGATAGGAGCATTCTCACCCGTGTCTTTCTTCGACTGCTTGTTGCGGCGCTGCTTACCTTGCGCACACGTTAAGCAAGTGGGTCGCTCGGTGTCTGTTAGCCTTATTCCACTCGATGGATCACTCGCCATCAATTCGATTGTATCATAGGCGAGGTGTCCAAATCTAAAGTGAAAATCGAGTAGACTCCCCATCTGAAGGTCCGAAATCGGCGTGTTGACAGCCTCAGCAATTGCTGCAACCGTAAAAAAATCCTTGTGCTCAATTGTGTCAACAACATTCACTAGCAACACGTTGCTGTCGTCTTGTCAACATCAAAAATCTTGCAACCATCACGCCGCCGAACCACTGATCGCTTATGTCCATCGTAACGAAGTTCAAACCCTCGCTCCTCGATCTTGCCATAGGATATGATGTTATACGGTAGCTTTTCTGCGTAGTACGCATCGAGTAGTTTGACTCGGCGAATTTCGCCGTCAACACTGACCACGAACTCGGCCGTACCCTTGAGCTGCATACGCAAGCTGTCCCCATTAGGAAGTAAACACTCTTCGTCGCATTTTACTGCGTCGATTAGCTGTGACGCCTTTGTCACCAAATGTCGACTTGACCCGCTGTCCAGTATCCATTGGCTGGTAGAGTCAATGCCGTCGGAGACAGCTAACGTAAAGTTGTTATTAGGCTCACTAGTACATTCACGTTTGTAGTGGCCTTCTTTTCCACACTTGAAACACGCTCAGTCTTCTTGACATTTCTCTCTTTATCGTTTCTGCGCCGACCTCCTTCAGTGCCTTTGACGACGGCCACAGTTGACTTGGACCAAATGCGAATACCCGGGTCATTTAACTGGGCAAAATTCACCAACTCTTCAGCTTGCCGTAAGTAATTCTCTCGATGAGGATTGTACCTTGCGAGAAGCACACCTTGAAAGTCGGTTGCGAAGCATGCGTACTTGGCTATATTTTCAAGCACTTGGTCTTGTGCGCCTCCGACTGCGTCGCTGACCGCCATTAGATAGAGCATATGATCATTCCACGACATCGACTCCTTTTTCTTACACGTGAACAGTTTAAAAGCTTGTGACCTTGAGATCCTAGGTCCAAACTTGAGGTTCATACGGTCCATCGAGTACCATATCTGTGGATTCTCGGTGTACCATGTATCCACTTGACTGTGAAAATGTTGACCAGCCTTGCCTGTCAAATACCGACCAAGTACATCCATTTTGATGTCCTCGGTCCAGATGCACCCACTAAGTTCCTCGGCGATACGAACTTGGCGTAGAAATCGCTTCCCCCAAGGTGTGAATCCCGACCCTAGTCCTGGATAAACCTCCTTGCCATCGAAGTTTTCGATCGCTAGTTTTAGGTCCCTGATCTGCAGGGGCCTTTGCGGAGCAAAATACGCTGGTGTAGGAACCGGTCTGAAAGCCGATTCCCGTGGCACCTGAGGAACTGGACCTACACCGGCTCTCCCTCCAGTCAGCCTTTGTTGCCCTGGTCCTGCTGCGTGTTGCCGCGCTGGTCCAGGCATGACTTCGTCTTCGAGCGAGGCCATCGTCATGTTCCGGCCGAATCCGGTGCGCGCTTCCGCATACGTACGGAAGGTGCTGCTACCGGCTGACACGACAGAACCTTGATCATCCTCGACTCGGCGGGCCTCAAGCCTATTAAGGCGAGCTCCCATGTCTCCTTTCAAGTCCGTTATCAGTTCCAGCAGCCTGGCCATGCCCTCGTCCGCGCCAGAAGCCGTACTGGCTCTGTCGTCGTCGACTTGGGTGATGGCTGGCGCTTGGACATGACCTTCTTGATCCTTTGGCGTTGGGCTCATAACCTTTTGGTGTTGAACGTCAGATTGAATTTCCATGGGTGCTATTTTGCAAAAGACAAAGTGAATATATTATGCATGTAAGCCTTAACTCTCTTCTTGTCAGAATTACCTGTCCATCGTGCGTTACTTGCACCTCATACTTCTTGAAACCTCTCGACCTTGGATCGTTTCATCTTTCGCCGTAACCACCGCTCCGTGACCATTACAATAAAAGACGTTTCGAAACTCCTTGCGAGTCCCAGAAACTCCGCTGCAGCATCGCCTTCCAACAAATCCTTTCCTAAACTCCGACGGGACATGCGAAAACGTTTAACCAACCTTGGTTGCCCGACTGCTGCCCCTCCTCTCTCGCCGACTTCCGCTCAAACAAACGCACAGACAAGTTTTCGGGAGAGATCTAACGGCAACTCCGGAGACGCGCAGGAGCCATCTAGGTCGCTATGCCCCGACGGTCTTCATTGCTCCGATCAAACTTACATTTTTATAATCCGGAACGTGGATGGGCTTGGTGCGACCGATGTGCAAAACGCCCAATAATGATATCAGGGGTTCAGCAGCACCGATGCGCACGGCAGATTGGAGCGAAAGCCCCAGATTTGGCAGTGTAGCTTCTACACATATGTTCAGGAGCACCGATGTGCACGGCAGATTTGAGCAAAAGCCCCAGATTTGGCAGTATAGATCCCCCACTCTGAGGCAACATGAGTCTCCTGCAGCATTATCACACGGCTTGATTTGATAAAGCAACATGAGTCTCCTGAGCATTCACACGGCTTGATTTGATAATGCTGCAGGAGACTCGTGTTGCCAAATTCGGGGCTTTTGCTCGGATGAGGGCAAACCTTCTAGGTCCTTTGGAGCGCCGGCTTCCGGTCGCAAAGGAGGAGTTGCAATCTTGGTGAACCCGTAAGGAAAGGTCAAGACTGCACAACCTGCGCTAGAATACCCATTGGTAGCCGCATTTTATGGAAAGTACGGGGCTGATTAATGAGCCAGTTTTCTCTTCGTTTATCTTTATGCTTTTCACCAGAAGGCGTCGAGAGAGGTGTTTCCAGAACGTTGAAACGGTACGTGCTACCCGCAACGTCTTAGTCGGTGGTGATTTTAACTGTACGATGGAAAGAAGTGACCGCAGTTATCAGCACAGCGCGGCAAATCACGTTTCTCCGGCGTTGCAGGCATTGTTCGCCAGTTGGGCACTTGTCAACTTGGTTGCATTACCGGATGGCATGTCTACGAAGAAAAGGATCTGGTGCCGGGAAACACACACGTACCGCACCCCTGCGTCCGGAAACGAGGCATCAGCTCGTTTGAACCGATGGTACGGGTATGTGCCTTTGGTGGATTGGATCCGTGCCACCTCGGTTTGGTCTTAGAGCCAATCGAGGTATCATGCGGCGCAGAGATGTACCGAGTTGGTATAAATGCCGTTAGGTGATCTCGAACCTGTCCGATCAGGGAGGATTCATATTGCATAAAGGCTTCAAGCCTTTTATTCCCAGAAGAAGTGCCCAGCCGCCTGCCGGCATCGGGCAAGAAATTGATCTGAAACCTTACACCAAGTATTGTGTGACCAGACAATGGCAGTCGCCGGAGGAACAAGTCAATTCGTCGATGAGTTCTTTGGAGGGACATTTACCTGAGAGCAAGTCTACTCACCTTCTGTGTGCGTAAGGCCACAGGTGGATAGCGCGTGAATCATGCTTAAATAAGCTGAACACGGCCACCATACCGGCGCAAACGTCGATCCCGCGAAAAGATGTCTTGTTAAACTCTATGGAAAAAGTCAACTATCTTTTCCGCGTTAGATATAAGATATGATAAGATATGGTTACTATCAGATACTCATGAGAGAGTCCGAAGTAGCCAAAATGGCAATTAGCACCCCAAGCGGTATGCTTTGGGAGGGCCTTGTGATGCCTCAAGGTTTGGAAAGCGCGCCGGCGACATTCAACCGAAGGCTAGCTCATGTGATGCGTCAGCACCGTGCCTAGGCGCCACACGGTTGATGATGTATTCGTGCATAGTAGAGCAGAGGACGGTCTGACCGAAGTAGAGTCGCGCAAGCGTCATTTAGACGCTGTGTTGCAGACTCCGGGTGACGCCCAATTGTACGTCAACTTGCAAAAGTGCGTCATAGGGGTCCCCGAGATACCTGTGCTGGCCTGCATCGAAGGTACACATGGTGTACGAGCAGACGTAATAAGGTATAATCGGTAAAACAATGGTTAATTTCACTACATGTGTAGGATTTGCGCCAGTTCCTAGGGCTACTGATTGCTAACATAACTATAGCAAGAATTATGCTGAGCGAACTTAATCCTTGTCTGACCTCCTTAAAAGGATGCAAAATGGGTTATTTAAAGAACAAGCAAATGCGTTCCATAAGTGAAGCAACCTTTTGTAGAGGCACTGGTGTTTGCATTGCCAGGCACGGATAAGCCCTTTAGCGTCGTCTCCGATGCAAGCATTTTTGCAATCGGCAGCGCGTTCATGCAAAAGGATGGCGACGTTGTTAACCGTGTCATCTCTTATCAGTCCCGGCTTTTAAAAGCTGCGGAACTGAATTACCCCGTGCATGACACAGAGCTACTTTCACTAAAGTATGCTCTTGTCAAGTTTCGAGTTAACCTATTGGATACTGAACCATTTGTGGTTTAGACGGATTACGCACCACTGCGGACCGCAATAAACCACCACACCTCTCGCCTAGAATGGCAAGACGGCTTACTTTCTTCTCTGAAAATAATTTCAAAGTTGAACACAAGCCGTAAATCGAATGTCTCGGCTGACGAGTTATCCCGCAGACCAGACTTCGAGGCAAGACACAAGGAAAGTGTAACGCACAAATTGAGTCGTCAATGCTGGCAGCCATGAAGATTTACCACGCGACGAGCTCATTGGCCTCCGAAATAAAAAGAGCAACAGTCAGGACGAACATTGTCGCCTGCTACTAGATCCTTCGGTGGATGAAGGTCTTCCCTCTGTCGCACCTGAAGGCTAAGCTCAGTCGTTTTAGCTACAGCGACGACCTGGTATGGTATCGGCTGTCACCTTGTGATACCTTGACAATCTATGTTACTCATGTCACAGATCTCAAGCTAAAATTACTCCACGAGCTCCATAATGCACCATCGAGTGGACTTCTGGGCCGTGAAAAGACATTCTTAAGAATTTCGCAGGAATTCTGGTGGTCACGCCTATATCGATGGGTGGCCGACTATATTCGCTCCTGCTACAAGTGTCAGCGCATTAAGCCTGCACCGTCCGCAGTGCGCCATTGAAGCCGCTGCTGGTTCCAACGGATTGTTGGAAATCGGTTAGTCTAGACTTCACGCTTGGCATGCCGCCTGACCATAAGTATCGGACAGGGCTTGTCGTCTTTGTAGACGGACTCAGCAAAATGGTGCATCTAGAACCATTTTAAACCACGATCACAGACAAGGAGGTAGCTCTCTTATTTCTGGATCATGTGTATTGACTAGACGAATCTGTTTCGACATGGTCCATACAGCGGACGCCCTCGTTTTTGTTGCCGCACCACGCACCAGATGGACAGCAACGAGCCTACAGGTGAATGGCCAATAGGAGCGATGGCCAGCAGCGTTGATAGGTATGAACAGATACGAGATAGATCCACTCACAAATAACTCACTTCACCAATATACTCCCTTTTGGCTTTGCGGCTCTGCCACAAATTATCACTCGTAAAATAATAGTCCTTCATTCATTAAGTGAGTGGAGTCACTAGGAATAGTTGCCCGCTTTACACTTCGCTTGCCTATAAAAAGGTCTTGCGATTTTATTCTTTTGCACCATAGGTTGCTTACATTTGGAAAGAAGATGATATGTAGCAGGGTGCCCGAGTTCAAAGTATCGGATCGGGATCGAAGATTTACGTCGGGTTTTTGGCGACCTGCTTTTGAGCTCCACATGTCTACAGCCGATCATCCCCGGACTGATGGCCAAACGAAACGAGCCATTCGAGTCGTGGCGGATGTATTGCGTACTTGTAGCGACTCCCAAGGAATGAGCAGCAATTGCTCTTCGTAGAGTTCGCTATAAATACCAGTGTCCACGCCAGTATGGGTGACTGCACCAACCTCGGACGCCAGTCTCATTTGTACGCAGCCCGAGTTTTAGTGGGGGGGGGGCTTCTCACTACGCTCGGGGCGAACGAGGGACATAATTTTGTCATTATGACGATGAACTTTGAAATATCATATGAACGATCGAAACTTGCCATGACCCTGCCGATTTAGCACTGGTCAGTATGGAGTCCCGGCAATAACGATGTTTCGTTGTTGACAGCCAGCACGTCCTATGACCGACCTCTCGGTGGTGTCATAGGCGAGTTTGATGCTAAAAACGTGAGCGAGGCTCAACGTTTTGTGGATAAGCGATTAACCATCACACGAAAGTCCGTGACGCGATGGCAAGTGCACAGGACATGTAAAACCAATATGCAGACCAAAACGGTCGCAAAAAAATGAACGCCTTAGGGCGAAAGATTAAGTACTGCTACCCTACCTAAAATGCAGTTTCTGTACGACCTGGCGGTACTACAAAGTTTATTGCCGCGTTTCATCGGGACGTTTACGGTGGTCTAGGAGGTTGGAGACCTTACTTATTGGCTCACACTCCTGCCGTATATGAAGACGCACCCCGTCTTTTACATGGGTCGTCTGAAATGGTATGTTGATCCAGAAGAGATCACATGCCCCAATGCGTCTAAGGAGACCAATGGTGACGTCAACCGTGAGTCTAGCGTCAGTCGAGTGAGAGAGACGGAGAAGCTGAAAAAATTCCAGCCGAATGACTCCTTCCACCGCATTTTGGGCTTAAAGAGCGAGGATTTCACGCGCGTAACGCGGACACTTCAGCATCAGCCTATCTTAAAGGTCCAGTTTAAGTTTTAGCCTTTGGTAACCCTGGCTATCATTTGCGCGGACATCGTGATTATACGAAGTCAATCGCCTAAATTGATATTCGAGATCCCCGATCCGTCGTTTAGCAGCACTCAATCCTGCGATTAAACGGAAGCGGGGTAGAATGCCGCGCGTAGGTGGGCGAAATTGCCACTCCTATCGGGCGCCGCCTGCACTGATGGATGTTGACTGGAACTGAAATTGCGTTCAGCTGTTTCGAAAGTGTTTTTATCAATGATGTGCTCAAGCGCGTCATCGACTTCGTTCTTCATGGCTGCTAAGACGCATGCAAGAGAAGAATTTATCCGTCAAGATCTTCTTCTCTAAGTTTCTCTCCAGCTGTACCTGGATGATCTGCCTTCAGTGTGCTTAAACTCTGTCACAACAGAGTCCATTTAAAACTGATATTTCGACCTTCAGATCTAACTTTCTCTTCAAGGGACCACCCGAACAGTTGCTCAGGCCGCGCCAGCCACCACTTACCTGCACGTGCCTGCGCTGTTCGGGATTGGCCGTTGTTCCCCATTTGGTCTGTTTGTGCGCGTGTACCGGTAGTAAGCTGTGAGAGGGCGCCAAAGGTATTTCCTGTGGATCACTTCCCCCCTCCACAAGATTCAGTACAAATAATGCGAAATACACGTTGTTAGGCACCGCTCTCGACAGTCAGGACACTCGAGTGTTCCTTACCCTAAGTACCTGGTAAACGGGCGACCGCTGGTGTCATGCAGCGCGCCGAGTTCACGGGAAATGGAAGGACTTGCAGAGATTCCAGCCGTGTCAGCACCGGATGCCACATCCGAAACGTCAATGACCAAAGTCTGACGCGCTTGGCATCGGGAGCAGTGTCGACAAATTCTTGATAGAGAACAGGAACGTCCGCACGGACCGTAAGCATGGGCTTCCATGATAATTCAACCTCATCCAGGCCGAACGATTTGACGTTGGTTTCTCACTGATGGGTTGTAGGGCTCACGCGACAGGCAAGTAGTGCTTCCACTCGATGGCCTCCTTCACCATGAATAGCTTGTTCGCGTTATTCCTCGACGACGCCACGCTGCTCGTCACGATACACCTGCAATCGGGAAGCGTGGCGAATAGAAATTGCATAGGGCACAACTAAATCTTGAATCGCAAACGTGCAATCGTTTAGGGCCTTGAGAATCTTCTTAGGACCATACTAGAGCGAATTTGTTTCCGCTTCGACCAGTACATGTAGCGACCAGAACGTTGGCACCCTCGCTAAACCGTTGGAGTTTTACTCGTTGGTGTTTCGCCTGCCGCTCACGTGCATTACGCCTTTTCCTTCAATAGAATACATGATTTTAGCGTGCATTTCATCGAGGAAAGGCGGACATTAGCGACAAGCTGACGAAGCTCTTGCTCAACCCAACTGATTATCCGGTGCGCAGAATCACGTGGGTATAGGATGCTGCTTAGCTGTGAGCCACCTGGCAGTGCAGTGAAAGCCATGATTGGTGTATCACCTCCTAAGCGGTCGGCTGGCATAACATTAAGGGTAGCCTGTACTACTGGCAGCACCGCTGACCAGTCTTGAATAAGCAGCTTTCGTTCACTCAGAAATGCTTCATACACATCAGAGCTTCACGATTGACCACTTCGATTGTTCCATTTGCCCACGGTGTATACGCTGTGGTAAAGTGATGTTGTGCACCAGCTGCCTTTTGCAACTTCTCGATCACCACATTCTTAAAATGTGTGACTTAATCGGATACCCACTGGTGTGCAATTCCGAAGCTTTTAAAATTAATCTAATAATCCGACATAACTTGCTCTGCTCCAGCTTGTCGGCAAAGATTAATTCGATGTAGCAACGCATGTTGTCTTTGACAACTAGGACGTACTTGTCCCAAGCTTTAGTCTCGACCATGGTTCTCGTTCGGATTCGTAGCTCGAATAATCTCCCGAGCGGCTGTGGCACACGCCTCCTGCCGTGACTATACAATGTAGACACTTTCGAATATATATATAGTGACATCCGCTTCTAAGGTATCACAAAAACACTTCAGACAAAACCTCGTATTGTCGCCCGGGCACCACGATATCCGCCAGCACCTGCATGTGCTATTACACACAATCGCTGTTGAAGTTCTGCTGCCTAGAGTGGTATCCAGACTTGATCATTCGGTGTAAGGAACAGTTCGCGTTTTTGGTTCCAGGTGGCGTCGTCAATTAAGTCGGGTGTTGAAGCGCGTACCGCTTTGTGAAGCTGTTTGATTTCGGCTCCGGAGGGACAAAAATCCCGTTTTTTTAAAGGCGAAACTCGTTCAAGAACAGCAAGTCGCGCAACTCGTCGAGCGGCACGCTCATCCTGCAATGTTGGTCCTGCTCCCCATCTGCTAAGTAGGTCTTCCCACGCGTTCACCTCGCCGGAAACGTGCTCAGTCAAATAATTTAAAGGACTATAGCGACAGGGCTCAGCGCTGAAATTTATTCGCCTGGTAGCGAGTCATTGGACCGTCGAACGGATTATAAAAATATAAATCAGGTTACTGTGATCGGTATACAACCAAAATTCTCCTGGCCTTAAAAAATATAAATCAGACGCTGCGTGGCTTTCCCAATAGCAAAGCTTCTTTTTCAATCGTTGTCGTGCAAAGTGGCTGGGTATCAGCGTCACGTATTGCTCAAAAAAGGAGCAAGAGACAACCCGACGGCCGATCCTCGGATGACGATTGATACGCGAGACGTTAATGAGCGAACAGAGCCGATGCCTTGGCCAATGCCGGTGTTGGAGGTGGTTGTAAGAGCATAAGTAGGAGCGAAATTCTTCATGTCTTCAACTGGTTGAAAGGGTACTGGCAGCTGCCCCTGCACTCCGACTCGCAAGAATTATTTACGCTCGTTACCCACCTAGGAATGTACATGCCTACAAGGGTTTCAATGGGAGCCGCCACTGATTCAGTCGCGTACTGTCAAGGAGTCGCCGAAAAAGTGTTTGGCGACCTATTAAACAGTTAGAAATATGGCTTGGCTTGACGATTTTATAGGCTATGCTCTGACAGAAGATGAGCTGGTACGTCTATTGGCACGTGTTCGGGAGAGATGTGAAACGCACGGGCTGAAGCAGCATGCCAAGAAATGCAATTCCTATGCATTAGAAGTGAAGTGGTGCTGTAAGCTGATCTCCGAGACGGGTGTTCGACATTGCCCAGATAGAATTGAAGGTCTTATCGAGATGAAGCCGCCAAAGTTGGCTAGCGATGAACTGGATGCGACAAAATATCCCTGGGTATGCCAGAGTAACGGCTATACTTTATGCCGCTCACGACCGGACAGCTGTCGCTTCCGGCACAAGAAAGAAAAGCCAGTTGGCAAAAATCCAGCTCAAAGATATCGGCTGGAAGGAGGATCGACTAAGTCAAGTGCACAGTACATTGTACATCCCACCATATTGTTCTGAAGAATATCCTTTTTGGGAATGGGAAGTAGTGTTGGGCTGGTATATTCACAGCATTAAGCTTATTATAGGCATGGGCAATGCGAGAATTACCATTTGGCTTTTTGACACAAAATGTTGGTGTCGATTGCTCTCTCGAACCATTCCCGCCTCGTGCTTAGCACGGAAGAAATCGTCAATGACGTCACACTGTTCCAATGGTGAAGGCCACTGTCGTGTGATACAGCATTTGGTTCCCGGAACCAAGTCAATTTCATGACGGACACCTCTATCTGGAGGTAAAACAGATGGTGGACTAGTACATACCACATCTTGGAATTCTTAATCAAGGCATAAAATGGATCCGTAGGATCTTTAAGGATCGATGACCTAATCCGCGCACTTAGTGCAGCTTTTGTGTCATCCAGGTCAGCTTCGTTCAGAAACGACGATGAGTTTAACTCAATCATAGGTCGAATGACCACCGTCTCGGATAAGTCGCAAGCCTTTAAGGCTCGACCGCACTCATCGTAGACATTTTGTCTAGCTCTAAAAGAGCATAACACGAAGGGATTGCCGAAAGGCTAACTTCTCCCTCAATGTAACCGGTTACACATTAACAAGCGAGTGTAATTGCTCACACGTATCACTTTGTAGGGTATAAACGCTTCGCGTTTCCGCTGTCTTGCCTCTTAGAGGCCGGTCATTCACGTCCACGAATTTTCCAGCCTGAATTGGTTCTATACCAGACATGGTGTCTAATTCGACATCCGAAAGGAGTTAGGTAACTCAACTTCCTTTACCAGCGAACCGTTTACGTGTCGCTTCAAGTGCATTAGAAGGGTTTGACCTAAAATGCCCCGGCGAATCGCCAATAGTGTCATTATTGACACTCAGTATAGTGCCCCTCGGCCGAACATACTCGGTGGACTTAGACGTGCCACTCCTGTATCTCAGGGATATTGCACCCTTGAGGTCCTGGCGAACCGCCAATTGTGTCACTACTGACACTCAGTATGGCACCGCCTCGGCGACCGCACTCGATGGACTAAGACGTGCCACGTACTCTTCCTAAGGATAAGATCATATCTCAAATCCAAAATCAAGGACGAGACAGCGTTCCACACTGTCAAAGTCCAGAAACTTCATTTCTAAGTGCAACGGCACTTTAGGAGCAGTGACACGAATCCCAGTCGCTAAGCGAACAGTGATTGTATCACTTTCATGCGTTTAAGCGCCTCAAAGTACCGTTGAATTCCCTCAAGAGAGAGTCGTCGACATAGTTGCAAGACGCCCCTGAGTCAATTAAAAATTGTCCATGGCTTACCGATGCCCTTTACAGTCGCTTGAGCGACTAATAAGCCAGGTTTGTACTCACGCCCCGTGGCATTACGCATAGAGCTCATTGGGGCTAGGTCCTGTTTAGTCGCACCTCCCAAAGGATCAACGGAGCATAGGTCTTCCCCAGTACGGCGCCCCGCCGTACTAAGTATCGACGTTATTCCGCACCTACTCGATTTCTGGTATTGCTCGGGATTGTTGCTCTTTCGAGCTTTGCGCAGATTACGCAATAAACAAGCCGGGCGTAAATGCTTATGGCTCCCGCACGTGTAACATCTACGGATGTTATGAGGCTGCCTCAGCGAGGCTAAGGTCTGTAGATTCTGGTCTGTTAGACGAAAAACGATGTGCTCGATGAGCTAATATGGTATATATGAGTACTAACGCGAGAGGACTTTAATTCGTATTCCGCGTTTGACGCAATATCAACCGCTGCTTCGAAAATAGACGATATAGTTTCGTTAAGACAAGACCCACGTTAAGACCTATCATTAAGATGGTTAATAAAACCACTTCTGGCAATAAGTCTTGCTGTATGGCAGCAATAAGAGTTCGCAGCTCCTGGACATAGTCCGCTAGGGTACGTTTGCCCTCATTTGACCGAGTCTGAGGTAGACAGGATGGGCGCTCATAGAGGTGGACCCTCTTTAACCACGCGAAAAGTCCAATGCATATAATCCTGTATGGCTTTCAAGCGGTGGTGTTGAGGTTTTTCGTGCTCTAGTAGATTTTTACGTTAGACATAGATTGCGGCAAGACCATTCCCAGTCGAATTGGTATTGGACCGTATAGGTCCATTGTGCTGCCTATATGATGATTGTGTCGCTATCACATTGCCTTGGGCGGCAGCGACCTTATATAATGCCTTCACCATGGCTTCGCGAGAGCAACATTCAATTTCAACAAGTCCGGTTGGTGGCTTCATACATCATCAGAACCAAGTTTAAATAACCACGCAGGCCGGATAATTAGCTCTCGCAGTTTTATCGGTCGAACAGGCGTTATCGAGTCGTTATCAAGGCGCAGTTTTACTTTTCCACGAGAAAAAAGCGAAAGGTCGGTGGTTCAATCCCGCCTGGGGGTAGAGTGGCAAAGAAGTATACAGGAGCGCAAATACATGCCCATTTGAACGAATTGTTGGAAGTCGGTCAAATGGAATGATCTCACAAATTATCAATTAGCTGCAGCTGTAGCGGAGCTACCTCGCTCCTAAAGTCAGAGGAAGACTTTTAGACTCAAAGAGTCTCTAATTTTTATAGAATTAATGGTTTTAACAACTCAGGGAGTCGTACCAGCGAATCCTAGTTCAAAGGATGCAGGGTTTGTAGAACCAAGTGGCAACTAGCGCCAAGAGTATATACCTTAGAAAGGCTTCTATCTCTTACAGATCAACGCGCAAGCCTTAGGAAAGCACTTGACTCTTTAAGATCAAAAAGGGAACTGAACTTTATTAGATTATTTAAAACTTAAAACCTTACCCTAGCTAATTTAAGATATATTTCGGCCGCCAGATTTATATCTGGCGGCGACCACATATGTTACCTATAATAAATGGGATTTAAGTAATTACCTATTTTTAAATAGGATAAAAGGGTATTTTACCCACAACAACGATTCTCCAACCGATGTGTGCCCCATTACATCAGCAATTTTGCTCTGACAGATTCCTCCGTGTCATTTGAATTCATTATAGGCTTTAAAATCTGTTTTTATTGCGCGGCTTGTTGAAACTGGGAGGAAAGCAAGGAAACGGGTAGGATATTATTATTTCATTAAAGGACGATGTGTGCATTCCAATTAGAAATGTTACAATACATCTGACGTAAATTCAACAATATAGCCACCCCCTCTCGAACAATCATATTATACTACACCGATTAGCCAATCAGAGATTTCTGTCTGTGGTAATGGTTAAAACGTCTGTGGCAATAGTCGCACCGCACCCTATTGAATATTTTGAGAAACGTTGCAGTTCGAAGGATGTGTATTCAAATAAATTACCATAAAAAATGCGTGCCATTAATACAATGCCAGTGCGTCAATATATGTCCTGCATCGGGTGATGGGTAACCAGTCTGGAAACTATTCGCAGGTAAGGGTTGCACTTCGAAATGCCGTCGATTCGAGTTTAGCCCTTTAAATTTGCACGTATGTCTTAAGGTGATCCTCTACATGCTCGTTTGCCATGCTGCGCCGTGCATTATTGTATTTCGATGGTATCAATCTATATCAGTTCACAATTTAAATGACTATTTTAGATGCAATAATTGCTCAGTAAAGGGACCGGGGTGCTTTTAACGTCGCATTTTCAATTACGCTGAGGTTGTATTTGAGGTTTCTGCAATAATTGCCAACTCCATTGATGAATCTGGAATGATTATTCTTAGTAAGAGTTACTGATCAGTTAGCTAAGTTCTTGTGTCTAATTAAACCTTGCATTTTACTTTATCCAGACGCGATAATTTTAAAAAGTGTGATTTCTAGCGATTTACATCTTAAGAGTATCACAGATATGCATCTTCCGTCCAAACCTGTTCCATACTATTAAAATGCACCATGTGCGACGATTGTCTGTATGTAGGCATTGCAACTGGCTTGGACTGTTGCAGGACCATTGGCTCCGTAACTTGACTTTGATGCACTTGGGACGTAGGAGTGCCACGAAAAATCGGTGCTGTTACTGAAACAGGACTGTCACTTTTCCACATGTCCCGCTGCGAGCCTTGGACGTCAAGAAGACGCTTATGGGATGGATTTATAAAGGCCGCATCAGCAGAACGATACTGTTGATTGTGTCCAAAACCTGTCGGCGCTGGATACATTGCTCCCCGCATGTTGTTCGTGTAAGAATTTCCCGACATCAAATAATTGCCTGTTTGTTGCTGCTGTATATTATTTGCAGGAGAGCTGTACGAAGAATTCATCATATTCATCGAGGATGAAGAAGGAGGAGTACCCATTCCAGAGCTAGACGACCGCAAGCGTTGAATCGTTGCTTGCATTGGTACGTAGTCAAATGTCTCCTCCTGATTGTTCTGATTCAAGTCATGATCTGGAGACCCAGAGCAGGGAGAAGACATGGACATTGAGCGGCTGTAATCCACGTTCATACCGTTCGAATAGCCACCCCCATTTAGTGGGTATACCATTGTTGGTTGTCGTAAAGAAGACGCCATCATGTTTGAGCGCTCAAAATCCATCAAAGAATTTGGATCCGTCTAATGTGGGATAACAACAATTAAGAAGTTGCTTCAAACATAAAAAGAAGAGAAGAGCGTACCCGTGAACAATTCCCCGGAATTTCAGAAAACAGTTTTTGAAAAGAGGATTGAAAACCCATTCCTCGCTGCGAATATTGCTGTTGTTGTGGTGACAGCTGAGACTGCATGCTACCAAGAGGCCGTTGCAACGGAGAAGGGCCGACCTGATTATTGTGACTTGGCACAATAGGTGACGAGACGGACGCAACACGAATGCTCTTGCCTTCACGCAATGGACCTTTCTTGCGAATCGACTGTCTCTGCATCCGACGCATGGTTGAATAGTAGCGGTTTTTAATGGCATTGTCTGTCCTACCAGGTAGCATCTTGGAGATTTCAGCCCACTGATTGCCAACATTTTTATGGCACTCGAAAATGACATAATCTTCCTCAGCTGTCCACGCATCCTTCCGTACTAGAGGATTCAAATGGTTATGCCATCTTTCTCGACACTGCTTGCCCACGCGGCCTGGCAAGTGCATTGCAATGAGGGACCAGCGCTTGGCTCCGTATTGCTTAACCAATTGCATCAATTTGTCATTCTCCTCTCGTGTCCAAGGACGCTTGCTATTCGAATCCGTCTTTCGACGTACTGTCTTTTCAATAGCATTATTGTCCTCGTCTTCTTCTCCAAACGATTCCACCGCGCTGTCACATTTACTGCTCGTAGTGCTATTCTCATCAAGTGCACCTGATGCCCTCAGATAATTTAGCTGCAAACACAATAACGTTTCCTTAATGAAAATTATGTACCCTTACATAGAGAGCGAACACACGTACGTCTGGATTATGCGCGACTTCAAGAAGAGCCATTTCAACCTCTTGGTTGTTGCTGCCACGATGCAGCATATCGAGCGTTGGACTCGAACTTCCATCACTTCTATCCATGCCTTCATCAAGGTCCATGAGCTCCAACTTGCGGTTCATGTCAGTCGCGGCCGTTGCTCCAGCGTTAGAGAAGCGGTTGCGTAAGCGTTAAATGAGCGTCCAAGTCGGCGACGAACACGTATGGGTAAGCGTTAAGGCTACGACTTGAGTGGTGCGAAGGCGTTTTTCTAGTGCCAGATGGAGCACCGTGTCGCGTCCCAAGTTTGCTGCGGCTCCGCAAGGTCGAAGAGTGGAACGGTTTGCTGCGGTTTCCTTGAATTCGACCAATCAGAGACGGCTTCAATGGATACATTTAGTTCGAAAGGGTGCGGTGCTTGCAAAATGTATGTCTGGTAGAGAAAGAGCTCAACGGTCGGCAGTTGCTCTTAGTATAGCAGAGCGCTTCTCAGGACACACCTGATATATATTAATTGCTACAGTATATAAAACAATGTGACATGACTGTGATGTAGATAGCCACTCTTGGAGTGTAGCCCACATTATATATAAGCAAGGTTATTAAATATAATTTGCTAAGACCGGAGATTTTCCAACTGAAAACGAGGCGAAACCCCCGCATCGCATTGCCTGTCGTCGCGCGGTCGTTCATTTGCTACTTTGCTACGGTACTTAAAACAAATGAAAAGTTTTTGTGTTCGCCTGCAGCGACAGGTTACGTACAACACGTTTCAGCGCAGTGCAACTGCAGATTCTTGCAACTTGACCAATGGTCACGCGGTCGCAATGACCTTATGAAACGTTACTAGCGAAACCATTTTTTACTGTGTCATTTTTTTTTAATATCCACGTTACGTCTCCATCACAGACAATTTGATATTCAAGTGAAGAATTCAAGATAATACAATGTCACTGTTGAATGCACCGAAAAGACGCAAGTCTGAAAAAAGTGACCTTCTTAAACCATGCTACGGGCTCACACAGACATTGCCATTTTAATTGTGCCGTACGGATTGTAATCACGGATATCGAAATCTGTGAACTTAAAGTCATCAATACTAGAAGTTTTTACCGAATTGATATAAAGTTTTGGAAATGGACGTGGCGTACGCGTCAATTGCTGTTGCAGTGGTTTAACGTGGTTCATGTACACGTGCGCGTCGCCAATAACATGTATCAATTCGCCAGGCTTTAATCCAGTTACTTGTGCAATCAGTCGCGTTAGCAACGCATAACTCGCAATGTTAAATGGTACACCAAGCCCCATATCGGCCGAACGCTGGTACATTTGGCAAGATAGCTCTTCATTTGCTACGTAGAATTGGCAAAACATGTGACAAGGTGGCAAAGCCATTTCGTTAAGATCAATTGGATTCCATGCCGACAAGACAATTCGTCGGTCTGTTGGATTCGTACGTAGCTTCTGAATTACTTCCGCTAGCTGATCGACGCCTTGATTCGTGTAGTCTGCCTGCATATCTGTATACTTGGCCCCAAAATGACGCCACTGAAAGCCATAAACCGGCCCAAGATCACCAATTTCTCGATGGTAAAGTCCTCGACTATCCAGGTACTCCCGCGATCCATTGCCATCCCAGATATTAATATTTTTTTGCTGAAGTGTTTGTGCATTCGTGTCGCCACTAATAAACCACAATAATTCTTCCGCAACTCCTCGCCAGAAAACTCGCTTTGTTGTTAATAATGGAAATACATTATCTCTTAGGCTAAACCGCATTTGCGCTCCAAACACTGATAAAGTGCCTGTTCCCGTACGATCTTCACGCTTAACTCCTTGTTCAAGGATCTTCCGGATTAAATCTAGATACTGCATCTCTTCATGCGGCATTGTAGTATCTACTAAAGATTCTGTTACAACATCCTGCATCGTTCCCTTCTTTCTTTCTAACTCGACAAATTGGAATTTAATTCCATTTTCATTCTTGATCTCTGACTCTTCAGTCACTTTAAAATTCTGCTGGAGAAGCTCTAGCGGGAAGAACGCGTCACACTCGAAGGTTCCTCTTACCCTGGTCAAATGCACTTTAGTGCATTTTGGGTAGCTCAGCGCCTCAGCGTACACGGCGCCGCCACCAATGACAAAGATCTGATCCACTTTGTCACCCTGTTGTTGCACTAACTCTAGCGCCGCAAGGAAGCTTTCAGCGACACCCACATTTTCAGGTAGTTTCTTCTTTTGTCTGTACCCAGTATCATGTGTCAACACCACGTTATAACGCTTAGGCATGGGGCGCACTGGTTCAGGCAGTGACTCCCACGTCTTGCGTCCCATGATGACCGCGTGCTGGACCGAAGCATTCGATTGCGCTGTAGTAAGCGCGCGAAAATGCTTCATGTCTGAAGGCAAATGCCATGGAATTTGATGACGCAAGCCAATTCCACCAGTGACCTCCAGGGCTGCCACCACTACGCGGATAGATCGATCAGTCATTTTTGAGTCACTGGTACTAAATGGCGACACGTAATTTGAAAAACTTTCAGTATACTGTAATGTAGATAATTGTATGCTTTTTAAGCATTTATTGTTTAGAAAGTCGACTCGTTTTTAAGTTGGAGCGTAGTTTTCACACTGCTTGTAAAATAATACTGGTCGATGTGGTCCTCATGCCGCGTAACAAATAGTTATTAAGTCGACCTGTCTGTTTTAAATTCTGTGCGAGACAACATCTAAATAAATTTGTAGACGGGCGCTTTTAAAGCTGCCTCGCTTTACAAGCATACACCTTCAAGCACAGCGAGGAAGTGGTTTGACCGTCTTCTCTCACGTGCAGTGCACACAACGAACTTAAACCTTAGAACAAGTGTCGTCACGGAAGCGATTATCCGTCTTCACGTGCACATTTGTTATCTAGGAAGTAGTTTTAAGACTGATTTTACTAAAAGAATTTTAAATATACAATCTTTTCACCCAATCAATAAATGCCATCTCTGTAGATGTGCATCCCAACGTGGCGAGCGTATTATTCCGTATGTGTAACGAGGTGTATCGTTACATGAAATTAACACTAAAGGTTGTTAGTTAATATATTATCTAAAAGTCGATAATATTTGAAGAATATTACCTTTACATGGTAATATCCAGAATTCTTATCCATAAATAGGTATAGACCATTATATCTATTTATTCCGCAGACTAATCAGCCGCAGGAGTAATCAAAGAGAGTTACAGATAAGATAGAGATAAGAATTCATTTACATGTTTAGTATTAGGTTATAATTAAGTTAGCATTTACAAAGATAGAACAAGAGACACTTAATTATATTTAATACAGTTTTCATTTTACCCTCTTAAGTCTAGTTGTCTTAAGAGAAGTCTTCCTCTGCACGTGCAGTGTACGTCAATTAACGTAAGGCACCACTCGCAACTGAAGCAGTGCGAAGTGGACTTGTACTGAAGCAGTACAAGTCGTAGAGCCCCGTTACATCGGTGGTGAAACGCTAGATCGTTTGTGCTTTTATTATAAATATTTTAGCGGAAATTGCTGCGGCTTCACCTGTATCGGGGGTGAAAAACGCTAGATCGCGTCTTCATGGATGTACCTCGAGAAATGAACTCGAAAATCTGATACTGCGACGTGAAGTATTCGAGGCACCTGTAATGAATGTAGGTTGACTAGTACTGTTGCCAGTACTAGCAAAAGGTGCCCCGTTTCAGGACAGGAGGTTTAGCAGTAGAAGTCATGCTGCACAAACAAGTGTTTGAACGTAGGGAAAGTGAGACAAAAGGTTTGAATGGTGGTTGAAGCAGTGTCGAAACTGTCTGAGAGTAGACCCTTTATTTAAACAACGGTACGGGAGTAGGGTATGTTAGTAAAAAGGGGTGAAATTTTGGAAAGGTACACCTGAAGACATTTTTTAGGGTGTTTTTGTAGCAAAACAAATAGTGATTCCACAGCAATTCCAATTTTTTTTAAATAAGATGTTTTAGAAGTTTCCTAATAATATGGCAACCTACTGTAAGGGAGATCGCGTAGGCTTCTTTTGGAACCAACTGACTTATTATAGGTTTCGACATGGCCAAATTTACATCAAGGAAGAAGATGTGAAAAAACTTTCGGCTCCTAATTTAAAAAATTCACTTTAATCTTTATTTTTATAAGATTCAATTTTGTATTGGTGTAGCAACCGGAGCCAGCACATTGATCTGGTGCTACCGGAAAGTGGTACTTATGCTCGACGATTGCATAGATTCTTGCATATTGCACTATGTTAAGAAGTGGCGGATTTTGTTAGCGCTTAAGTGATGTGTACTTAGTAAACCTTCCTTTAGTGACAAATCCCGACGTTTGGTGGGTAGAAGCTACCCCAATTTAAGATCCATGTACGAATCGCGAACGGAGCATAAAGACTTTAGTTCACACAGCTCTCTAGCGCGAAGAAGGCATGCAATTTAAAATTTATCTGCAGCTAAATAAACATAAAATAGCTAGTCTATGCAATATTTACTCTCGAGCAAATGAGACTCGTTTATTTTTGAATTGTCCTAAAATATACATGACCTTACAGAGCTGCTGACTTCGAGCAACGCGACCCTTTGTCCATCTGTATAAGATATAGCTCTTTCTCGCACCTAATCCAAATCTAACACAGCCGACAGATGTATTTAAATGAATGTAATTTGGCAATATTAAAGTTATTTAACACATATCGAAGAAGACATTTAAACCCTTCATTCTTTTTTTGCTGTTCTGGCTTAAAGTGAGAATGTTATTTTCTGGGTACGATTATTTTGTGTGACACTCCCATTAAAGTAAGCACATCATGAAAAACGTCCAGTAGGATTCTTAACAAGACAAATAGAGTGTTATCATTTAAACGGACGCAGCATGAAACGGTATATTCGCTAGCACTGCCTCAGTACTAGCTACGCTACACTGATAACAGTGAAGGTGTACAGTCCCTCCAAATACGTTACTTACACGACGTGCAAAGGAAAGATTTAAGCTTGCTAAACATGGCTTAGCAACTGAAGGTAAATACTATGGAAGGCTTGTTATAGGGAAAAATAAAACTGTACTTAATTTGGTAAGTTCCTACGTACTAGTACTTATTGATGTCCTCACTTAAAATATTATTATATAGTGACTTATTGTTCACCGCCCATTTGCACGACTATCAGCGATTGGCGGGGTTGATTTAAAGGTTTGAATTAACCAACAAAAAGAACTGTCAGATAACTGCCGCAATTTTACAATGCATGGTAATATTGAACATATTATCTATAATATAATTCTAGTTATAAAGGCCGTCGCTATGACCCATACATTAATACTATGGCCACAGACGAAGCAACTACGGCCATAGACTATTGATTCAACACAGCTCACAAAACCTTTCGAGTATACAAAAAAACGCTAGAGCACTTTATGGTCGGCGTGAAATTTGCGTTGAAATCACTGAGAGCGACATCTGACGTGCGGAATCCACAACACAAATAACGTAAAAACGAGAAGAACCCTACTTCTGAAGAACATGCGCAGCTTATAGGAATACTGGAGAAGAAAAATATACCTAAAGCCGAGGCAGCATGCGTAGATGTGGATAAGAAAGATTTATCGGGAATTGTTCACAAGCAACCTAATTGAATTCTGCTTTTCATAGAAGAGAAAAGGAGGATGACGACGAAACAACCACGAAACAGCCAAAATAGCGATTTGCTGGCATTTAAGTTGACTTGAGCTCCGGCATTAGTTATTCGTCTTATGATTGTGTGAACTAAATGTCAAGTGGGAATATGTCGCTGGGCTTGATGCTGCGAAAGATTACTCAAAGATGCAATTATGTTGCCCGCACGGTTTCCACAGCTTCTTACAGGAAAGCCCTTGGAAGTTTTTTTCTGTTCGGGGTAAGAGCTCTATTGCTATGTAAATATGCTGCATTTTTACTAATAGCCGCCAGGAATAGGCAATTCGAATGAGGTTTCACGCTTTCAATCTATGTAAATATGTTGCATTTATTACTACTAGCCGCCAGTAATAGGCAAGTCGCATGTGGTTTCACGCTTTTCAATCTATACAAATATGTTGCATTTATTACTACTAGCCGCCAGGATTAGGCAAGTCGTATCTTGCTTAGGCCGTCGCAACGGAAGCAGCTGCCACATATTTGCCGTTTCATCATTCGGTTGGTATCAAAGTGTCAAGGTGAAAGCGAAAAGTACGGCAACAGTTAATTCTTATCGAGACAATGTATTAATTAACGTTTGCTCTGTAGGCTGGCTAAAAACCTTTTTGAAATGGCGCGGGAGAAAAGGCCTGCTATTGTTTTCATAGATGAAATCGATTCGCTTTGTTCGAGTAGATCTGAAGGCGAAAGCGATTCGAAGCGCCGAAATTAAATGAAATATTAATTCCGATACAAAGCATGGCTAACAAGCACGACGGTGCGTTGGTGCTCGGTACAACGAATGTACCCTGAGAACTTGATCCAGCACTCAGACGGCGGTAGTATTCTGTATATTTGATCATTAAAAATCTGATTTTCAGCTGTTTATAAATACTTCCAGGTTTAAAAAGCGGATTTACATTTTTCTTTCTGAAGTCAATGCACGCAAAGGTTTACTAAGCATTCATTTGGGCGACATCGAACGAGCTAAGCGATGTTAATTTCACAGCAAATAGTAGAGGAAAACTGAAGGGTACGGTGGTTTTACCGTAGTTTATATAGTTCATGCAATTAATGATATTAGTAACAACATCGCGTGCTGTTCTGGCTACGCGCTGATGGAACCACCTTGGAAAGTTATCTCTTTACTTCCATAAGATTGCGATATAATCGGTAGTGCTTCATTTCCTAAGATTTTGCTGACAGATCTATATGCTCAGTGTGATGACAAGGCTCATCCCGTCCAGAATGGCTCATTTGTGACACCTTGCGAAGATGACCCGCCGTGCGCGTACTGCTTCATTAGGCTCTCATCGTGCCAGCCGAAGTGCCCAAAATTACAGGATCTTTTCTGATATCTATATATGCTAGGTTAATGGTAGATACTCTGAGGAGTATGATGTTGCAACGGTGGCTGTTGCTGTCTAATATCTTGGATAGGATAACGTTTAGCTGTTGCGAGAAATTGACTTCGGCTCTGTACATTTATGTGACGCTGCAGATGAACGTCAGTGTGATGTTCGGCGCCTTCCTCTTCCTGGGTGGCATCGCTTTCACATTTTGAAACTGAGAAAAGTCTTGTCGCGTCGATGTGTTGTTGCTCGTTCCGCTTGGTCTTTGTAACGGGCTAAATTTACCCTATGTTACACAATTCCCGTTAAGTACACTTTGTGTACTTAAAGGGGTGATTAATAACTTAAGTGAAGTAATAAGACCCACCACTTGGATGTGGCTCACATTGTGAACCACCCTTGTGTATGTGATGCACATTAGTGCATTCACATTGGGAGGGATGACGGCTAACGTCATCCAAGATACGAGGTATTTAGAAAAATACACTTGCAATAGATAAAAGTGCTTCTACAAAGATGGCATTTATGATTGGTTGAAATAGGATTTAATACGATTAAATATATATTAGCCTAGAAACTATTTCCTAGTTCACAAGTGCGCACGTTGAGCCGGATAACCGCTCCCGTGACGTCACTTAAACTAAGGCTGCTAGTTCGTTGGATGAGGTCGCTTAGGCGCCCACCAACTACCTCACTCTGCGTGAGAGAAGACGGTTGGGTAAACGCTTCCTCACTATGCTCAGAAGGTGTGGGCTAGTAGTGCGTGGCAGCTTTAAGTAGCGCCCGACTACACTTGGTAGCACTAGTAGCCCCTTCCACGACCTGTTCTCAGAGCATTTTAGTGAGGATGAGCCTCAATATCAATGGAGCTTATTTCCGCGACCTCTCCGAACATCATTGGGAGGTGACAGAGCACTTGGCGCAGGGACTTGGTGAACAAGCTCTTCTTTATAAGACAAAGATTCGCGCCATGTACCAGCCGCCGTACAACGAAATGATGCTTCAGGCGCGCTTCTTGGGAGCGCGACAGGCGAAACGATCCCTGCAAAAATATGTGCAGGAGATACGCTTGGTGTCGGCGTCCATTAGTGCGTGTCTGATACCGAAACACATTAAAATGCCCACGTTTAGAGCAGATTACGGCACCGCCCATCGCGATAGGCCCTTTTTAGAAAGGTGCCGTCGCCGATGAAAGAGGCAATCCAAATTGCCTTAGTTGAGGAGGACACCTTCAACAGTGTCTCAACGGTTGCTTGGTATTAGCCGTCGACGGAGAGGTCAGATGCCACTCCCATGGAGTTGGGCAATGCAGACGTTGTCTGTTTTGAATGCGGCAAGCGCCGCCATATGATGACTCGCTGCTATGCCAGGGTCACTGCTGGTGCAAAGACGCCCAGCAAGAGGAGTCCCCCCCTAAAGGGCGAAGGCAAGAACCAGCGTGCGAGACGCATAAGTTCCGCATCGACCACTGAGGGGTCGGGAAAGATAGGAGCGTAGTTGAGGCAGGATGCCCTACTGACGCGGACTCTGAAGCTACCCCTAAGTTTAGAGTTATCGAACGAATGGGTAGCATAGTCCCCGAGGTCTCGAAATTTCGGACCTCAACCCTGCTGGTCTTTAGCGCTCAAGTACGAGAATATGACCATGTGTTGACCCTTCTCGTGGATTCGGATGCATCACAGTATTTTGTAAGACCCGCGGCTCTAGACGGAGACCGGCGATGCTTGAGACGCTTTGACAGGATGACAAGCGAGATAGGCGATCGTTCGTTTAGCGGACGGCGCGCTCGTCACGTCTGAGGGAGTTCGAGTTGAGCTCGTTTTCAGTTTTAGTGACTTCTCTTGTAAAGAGAAGTTCACAGAGCTAGGTATGAAGAGTCCGTGTGACCTCATCCTAGACATGCCATGTTTGGCAAAACACCAACCATGGATAGACTGGCGCAAACGCACAGTTACTTACTCTACGCATGACACCGGAAAGGATGTGCTCCTGCGAGAGGCCTATGCAGCTGATGTCGTGTCACAGTTGATGGTGCGTTGCGGGATGTCAAACGTTGCCAAGTCCTACCCAGCTCGTGGAGACTGGGTAGTGCAAAGACGATGACAAGTAGTCATGCCTCCGAATGTCTTGCACAGAGCCCAAAGCCTGTGGCAGTAAACGGCGAGCTGACAGCAAGCGTCGCATGAACCGGCACAGTGCCTAAAATGTAATGGGGCACACATCGGTCGGAGAACCGTTGTTGTGGTACATTTACTTTATGGGTAAAATACCCTTTTATCTAATTTTAAAATAGTTAGTTACTTAAATTCCATTTTATTATGGGTAACAAATGTGGTCGCCGCCAGGTAAAAATGTGGTCGCCGCCAGGTAAAAATCTGGCGGCCAAAATCTATTTTAATAAGCTAGGGTAAGGTTTTCAGATTTAAATAATTAAATAAAGTTTAGTTTTCGTTTTGATCTTAAAGCGTTAAGTGCCTTCCTAAGGCTTGCGCATTGATCTGTAAGAGATAGTAGCCTTTCTAAGGTATATCGTCTTGGGCACGAGTTGCCACTTGGTTCTACGAACCCCTGAATTCCTTGAACTAGGATTCCTTAAGCTTTTATAGCTTGTACGACTCCCTGAGTTGTTAAACCCATTAGTTCAATAAAACTAAGTGACTCTCTGAGTCTGAAAGTCTATCCCTGACTTTAGGAGCGAGGTAGGTCCGCTACACTTGGTAGTACTAGTAGTCAATCTACGCCTGAGTCTTTAAAAGACTAATTTCTCACGAAAATGGAAGAGGTTCCAGAATTGTCAGAAGCGCGACAGGCCGCTTACGACAAGCTCAAAAAACTTATTCGGGCTTGAGCACGTGGAATTTATTATCTCCCAGGGACAAGAGGTCCTGCATGCAAGGCTGAAGCCTTCATGCGGTACGAAGCCTCCCTGATCAGTCAGATACAGGACCATTTAGCGGCATCTATGCCAACCCGGTACATCTCTGTACCTGGCTCAGAGCCGAGGGCTCGCCCTCTAATTGTTAATGTGAAAACATTCGAGGGAAAAGAGGGAGAAAATCTCCCTTTTTGGATTAAGCAGATGGAAAATTCGATTGATTCCGCCTTGTTCTTATCAGAACGGCAGAAGGTGGCTATGGCCATTTCCAAACTTGGAGGTAGAGCCATGGAGTGGCAACTATCGTGCAGTGCAGCACGTCCATAAACGACGCTTTTCCCTCATGGGATTCGCTAAAATAGCAAATGACGAGCATGTTTGCACCGCCTGATCAGGCTTTTCGCATGCGAGCACGGCTCCTAGCGACTCAACAGGGTAAAAGAATCCTAGGGGACTTTGTCCAGGAGTTGAGAACTCTCATTGCGTCTATGCATCAAGACCCGGTGCAAGAAGCAATTGTAGTGACCATCTTTATGGGGGGGTCTCAATGAGGGCGTTGCCTGGACGGACTTGTTCCGATCTCATCCGGCTACGTTCGAAGAGGCAGTTGCCATAGTGCTTCGCGCAGAGTTCGACTTTAAGTCTGCTGGCGTTAGCACGCCTGTCTACCGAACAAGCTCTTCGAGCACATGGGTTCCGTCAAATGGACGAAACCCATGAATCAAAGCCTCGTTGAGGAAGGAGATGAGGCTCTTCAAGCTGTGGAACAGCATAAAACGATCCGTAGATGTTATATGTGCGAAAGCACGAAACATTTACGCCCTACCTGCCCTCTTCGAAATTCGCGTAAAGCTCGAAAGAGTTCCAGCTCCGACCTATACCAGAGATCTGGTACGGTGCGGGAAAACGTCGATACCCAAAAGGTGCGGGAAAACGTCGATACCCAAAAGGTGCGGGAAAACGTCGATACCCAGTAGGTGCGGGTGCCCTACGGGAGAAGACCTAGGCTCTGTTGAACCTCAAGGAGGTGAGAGTAAACAGAACCTAGCCCCAATTAACTCAGTGTTCAATGGCACGGGGCGAGAGTACAAGCCTGGCTTGCTAGTCGCTCAAGCGACTGTAAAGGGCTTTGATAAGCCGTGGTCAATTTTAATTGACTCAAGAGCGTCTTTGCAATAATGCTCGACGCCTTTCCCTTGAAGGAAGTCAACAATACGTTGAGGCGCTAGAGCGCATGAAGGTGATACAATCACTGTTCGCTTAGCGACTGGGACTCGTGTCACTGTTCCTAAAGTTCCATTGAACTTAGGTATAAAGTTTCTGGACTTTGACAGTATGGAACGCTGTCTCGTCCTTGATTTAGATTCGAGATATGATCTCATCCTTGGTATGGCCTGGCTAGAACACCATGAGCCATGGATTGATTAGAGGTCTAAGACCTTAGGCGCCACGCGCAATGTTCTTAGCAAAGTTTTGGAGAGTCATGAGCCCACCTTTGCTAGGCAACAAAAGCGCTATTGGCTCGGATCATTGAATGAGTCTGTCAGTGTATTAGACATTGGCATGTCTAAGTTAATAAACTATAATGCTAAAAACATTAATTCTGAGCCCGACTCAGCAGAAACAAGTGAAACGGCACGTACTCCGTCGTGTGATACTCGTTAGAATAACGATATACTAAATGCTGAAAGCATTGTTGGCCTAAGGCCAGGATGATGGCGCATTATTGCCCATCCAAACTTCTCTCGTTGCTCACAACATGGAGACAGCAAAGTTTTCTAATGCTGTCTCGTCGTCTGCGCTGGATAGCGCAGCGACCATTCATGAGAGCGCTGCTCATAAAAGCGCAGCCGCTTCTCCGTTGGATAAAGCCACAACGCCTTATGCTCAGACCATTATCCATAATGGTTGGCCGAATCATCATGGGTGCAATATCCCTGAGATACGCGGAGTGGCACGTCTAAGTCCACCGAGTATGGTCGGCCGAGGTGGCATCATACTGAGTGTCAGTAGTGACACTGTTGGCGGTTCGCCAGGACCTCAAGGGTGCAATATACCTGAGATACGTGGAGTGGCACGTTTAAGTCCACCGAGTGTGGTCGGCCGAGGTGGCACCATACTGAGTGTCAATAGTGACACTAATGGCGGTTCGCCAGGGCATTTTAAGTCAAACCCTCCTAATGCACGTGAAGCGACACGTAAACGTTCGCTGGATAAGCAAGTTGAGATACCTAACTCCTTTTCGGATGTCGAATTAGACACCATGTCTGATATAGAACCAATACGGGCTGGAAAACCCGGGGACGTGAATGTCCCGGCCTCTAAGAGGCGTAATGTCTCTACTCCAAGACAGGGGAGACGCGAAGAGTTTATACCCTCACAAAGTGTACGTGTGATCAATTACATACGCCTGTAAATGGTGTAACCGATAACATTGAGGGGGAAGTTAGCCTTGCGGCAATCCCCTCGTTACATGCTTTTTTAGAGCTAGACGAAATGTCTATTGATGAGTGCGGTCGAGCCTTAAAAGCTGGTGACTTATCTGAAATGGTCATTCGACCTATGGTTGAGTTAAACTCATCGTCACTTCTAGACGAAGCTTTCCTGGATGACACAAAAGCTGCACTTAGTGCGCGAAATGGATCATCGATCCTTAAAGATACGGATCCCTTTTATTCCTTGATTAAGGAATTCCAAGATGTGGTATGTAATAACCCACCATAAGTTTTACCTCCGGATAGAGGTGTTCGTCATGAAATTGACTTGGTTCCAGGAACCAAATACTGTGTCACAAGACAATGGCCTTTACTAAAGGAGCAGTGTGACGTCATTGACGATTTCTTCCGTGCTAAGCACGAGGCAGGAATGGTACGAGAGAGCAAATCTCCTCATCCGACATTTTGTGGCAAAAAGTCAATTGGTAAATGGCGCATTGTACATGCTTATAATAAGCTTAATGCTGCAACTATACCAGCACAAACCCCCATTCGTAGAAAGGATTTTCTTCAAGATAATATGGTGGGATGCACAATGTACAGTGCATTGGACTTAGTCGATGGCTACTACCAATTGCTCATGCGAGCTAGCGATATCCCGCTTACAGCGGCTAGCACCCCAAGCGGCATGTTATGGGAGTGGCTGGTTATGCCACAAGGGCTTTCCAACGCCCCGGCAACATTTAATCGTCTAGTGACGCAACTGTTTCGCCCACCCCCCCTCATCGAGGTTATGCACAGACTTATTTCGATGACATTTTTGTCCATAGTCGTGCGGAGCAGGGTCGGTCGGACATGGAAAACCAGCTAGACCATTTGCGAGCAGTGCTCGAGTGCATGCGCACAAACAAATTGTACGCCAATGCATCTAAATGCATTTTTGGCGCAGACGAAAATCCTTTTTTAGGATGCTTCATTGGAAAGCGAGACCTTAGAGCGGATCCCGCTAAGGTAAAAGCCATAGTAGATTCGCCGGTTCCTAAAAACCAAAAGGATTTGCGTAAGTGGTTGGGTCTCGCCAATTATTTGCACAAATATAACGAAAATTACGCTGATATGGCTAGGCCATTATCTAATCTCCTTAAAAAGGATACAGAATGGTGCTGGACTAGCACCGAAAATAATAATTTTCAAGCAGTTAAGTATAGTCTTATCCATGCCCAGATTCTGGCACTGCCAAATCCAAATTGGCCTTTCAGTGTCGTCTGTGACGCATCAGATTTTGCCATTGGCAGTGCTCTGTTACAAACAGATGTTGATGGGCACGAACGTATTATTGCGTTCGAGACAGCTTAAAGCTGCGGAAGAGAACCACCCAGTTCATGAAAAAGAGTTACTTGCTTTGAAGTATGCTCTCGTCCAATTCAGAGTTCATCTGCTCGGCTCTAAGCCGTATGGGATATATACAGATCACGCGTCATTACGCACGGTGACTAAGTCGCCCCATCTCTCACAGAGAATGGCCCGAAGGCTATCCTTTTTCGCTGAGAACAACTTCGGGGTGAAGTATAAGCCTAACAAGCAGAATGCTCTGGCCGATGCGTTATCACGAAGGCCAGATTATGAGCTCTCTCATTCAACGACTATCATGTCGCCTATTACTGAATTAATTCGTTCGGCTGACGCCAAGGATAAACAGTGTGTAGCTCTGCTACGAGCTCGAAAACGAACTCTGACTCGGGTTTAAATTTGTCGGCACGTTTACGTGCAATGTACATCGATATTCTATCGATAACGACCTGTTGCTTTATTGCACGGACGCTGCAGATCCTCCGCGCGTCGTTGGAACTCATGATGAGGATTTGAAGTACCGAATGCTCTATTAGGCAAACGGTACTGCCCTTGGTGGTCATGTCGGTAGAGAGAAGACAAACGGCTCTGTAAGCCATATTTTTTGGTGGCCCAAACTTTATAAATGGGTCAGCACATATGTTCGCATATGCGAAACTTGCCAAAAAATTAAACCCTCGGCGCATGCTGTTGCGCCACCGGGAAGTCTGCCCGTACCCATAGGGTGATGACGTCCATTAGTATGTGTTCTTTTCGATCTACCAAAAGATTCGGCCGGTAACTCTAGCATAGTGGTCTTGGTTGACCGATTGAGCAAAATGGCTCACTTAGCGGCTGTGCCAGATACCATTGATGGTGAAGGTACAGGAAGGCTGTTCATCGATCGCATGTTTCGACAACACGGTTTGCAAGTGGCAATTGTCTCTGATCGGGACCCCCGTTTCACGGGTATTCTGGAAATCAATTTTCCGAGTGCTTGGCACCAGATTGGACATGTCCACCGCGGACCATCCGCAGACCGATGGCCAAACTGAACGTATCAATCGCGTCATTGAAGACGTTTTACGCAGTGTATGTGCTCAGACACCAAAGCGCTGGAGCTCAATGCTCCCAGTGGTTGAGTTTGCGTTAAATAACGCTGTACTTGCCTCTAAAGGCTTTACTCCGTTCTATGTAAACGGTCTTACCCACCCACGCGTTCCATTAACGATTCCACTGCGTGGTTCAGGGCTTGGTGGGGGAGAATCGGCCGATAGGCTTGCTGATATCAACCCTGTTACCGTTCGGAAACAAGTAAGCGTGTTTCTCGCGACGCGATTAAGTGTCTGAAGACATGTAACGGATACGATGGCTGATAGCCAAGACAAACAAAAAGAACGATCAGATGTCAAAGGAAGAAGCTGTATTAATTCTTATATGGTCGGAGACCGAGTTTTACTAAACGCCAAAACCCTACCTACCAACTCGGTTTCTGCGGTCTTCAAGACCAAATCGCGCCCGCGCTTTATTGGACCATTTACGGTCGTGGCCAAAAAGGGCCTAGTTTATACGCTAAACCTTCCCAGCAAGCTGCGTACACACCCAGTGTTTTACGTTGGCTTGCTTAAGCCATATCGGGACCCTTCCCACGTGGACTTGAAGGCGCTTGCGCCGAGACCGGCGGTTGAGCCGCAGATTGTTGCATCCTCACCAAGATATCCAACTGGACCTCTAAACGAGGCTGCTGACGCTCAAGCGTCGTAAGACGGTCCCGAACCGCCTCAAAAGAGCTCTCAACCCGAGCAAGGACCTCACGAAGAAGTTGCACCTCGTGCCTTAGAGCATCAAATGCTTCCGCCGAAATTTTGGCCCCCTCCCGCGCTGCTTGATGCGCGGGGAAACCTTCAGCTTCATGTGGAGAAAAATTTAAAGCGACGTCGTCATGAGGGTCAATACCAGTATTTGGTGAAGTGGCTAGGGTACCTCTCTTCTGAAAACTCTTGGGAGATTGAGGTACCTCTTCGGCAAGATTGCCCCTACGCCGTTGACATTTTGACCGCCAAGCTCAGGGTCAAGTCGCGTCGCACGACGCTTCCCACCACTAGACGTGGGATTAGGTGGATCTTAAGCCTCAGTGCGACTTCGATCCTTGGTTGTACGGTCAACCGAAGCACTGAAATCGGCTAGGCCTTTCTTCGTTTTGTGGCATAAATGCCGAACGTGACTGGCCTTTAGCCTTAAGCTTAGCAAAGTCGAAGCGAAGCTTCCGTTCCAAACGAACATCACCTCTATCCGCAGACTCTCTGATATTCCACATATTACGAAGTTTGCGGGCCCGGTGAACCCAGTTCTCAAATGAGACTTCATTTTCAGTCCTTGTTTCGTTTGGAAACAAAACGATCGGAAATTCCCTCATGGAGGTCACCGAAGCCCCACGGGCTTGATCATGTAAACGCGTCAGATACTGGCTTCTAGTCATTACCTTTGGCGTAAGGTATTGCTCATGAAGAGCGTCGCGGGCAGCAAACTCCGGCGTCCTCGCCGGGTCGCCAGAGATCCAGATGGCGAATCTATGACCCGCTATCTCTTTGAGACGCTTGTCCGCACTAAGCGGAGTGAATCTATATTCATTATGAGCTTTAGATTTCGCTATCTCGGCAGCTCGACGACGAGCTCTTTCCTCTAGGAGGATTATCTGCTCTTGCTCTTCATCGAGCGGATTCGTAATGATGTTGGACTCAGGATCCCGTGTCCTGCTCAATGCAGTTAAGACATCAGCGGCACCACGTTCTGGAACGGATTCGGGCGCCGCCGACGTTCATCCTCGTGAGGAGGCGTGTAAGAGCGACGCTCTTTTTCATCATCGTCCGATGGAGTGTGACTTTCATAGTCCACCATTCCCTCATCGTCGAGGAAGGTGCTCAGAGTCTGTGACTCACGCTTGATTGTCATTTGACAAAGGAATGAAAAAACACAACCGAACGGTTCGCTGTTTAGGTTCCAACCTCAAAGAGGAAATGAAGCGAATGTTGTCCCTCGGTGTCAACAGTCTGATGGGGGAGGGTGTTATGGGGCACAAATCGGTTAGAGGACCGTTGTTGTGGTACATTCACTTTATGGGTAAAATACCCTTTTATCTAATTTTACAATAGTTAGTTACTTAAATCCCATTTATTATGTGTAACAAATGTGGTCGCCGACAGATATAAATCTGGCGGCCAAAATCTATTTTAAATTAGCTAGGATAGGGTTTTTAGATTTAAATAGTTAAATAAAATTGCAGTTCCCCTTTTGATCTTAAAGCGTTAAGTGCCTTCCTAAGGCTTGCGCATTGATCTGTGAGAGATAGAAGCCTTTCTAAGCTATATCCTCTTGGGCACTAGTTGCCACTTGGTTTCCTTAAGCTTTAGTAGCTTGTACGACTCTCTGAGTTGTTAAACCTATTAGTTCAATAGAACTAAGTGACTCTCTGAGTCTGAAAGTCTTCCTCTGACTTTAGGAGCGAGGTAGCTCCGCTACACAAAACATGTAATCAAGTCTTATCTGTCTATCTCTTTGCGCGCGTCCAGCGCTGGCTGAACCGCGAGGAAGTAGATATAATGGTCTATATCTACCAATGGATAAGCTTTTAGAATATTTTCATGTAAAGTAGTATTCTCCAAATATCATCTACGTTTTAGATAATATATTATTAACAACCTTTAAGTGTTAATTCCATGTAACGGTACACCCCGTTACATCACCCCTCCCTTAAACGACAATAACTCTGACTGTCATTGGATAGAGCGGTCACTATAAGACCACTTAAATCAAAAACGATGTTGATTGGTCAGAGCCATCATTTTTAATTATATCGCATGGTTATCAAGTCCATGCGGTATGTGAATAGTGCGGCGCCTTCGGCTGCGGTTCATGCAGCCGCGGGTGACGCATTTTTGTCTCTTGCGGCAGACGTTTTGTCTGCTGTAGAACCGTCTTCTCTCGCAACTCTACATGTTGCGGGTGCACGTGGTGGGTCACCACGTGAATACGACCCTTCTTTGGAGGTCGACTGTGAGTGCGAGTCGGACGAAATGGTTGACTCGGAACAACAGAATAGTCGCCTGATCATCGTCAGGCGGCTAATTTGAGCCTATCAATGAGGGGGATCGTTCGGGTAGACGTACAAAAATTTAAAATTAATTAATATAAATATTATAGAAATTTCAAATAATATTTATATTTATATTTATATACTGGTAGCATTCGCTACAGCATGTTCGGTTCTGACGATGAGGATGATTCCTCATTGCCAGCACCGTCTACCGTGCCGTCACCCGCACATATTCCTGTGCGTGGTGATGACGTGGCGTAAGCCATCGTAATAAAGTTCTTGTGGTACCTCTGCTTCAGTGGGTACCATTCACGGGATCGTAGACACTAAATGTCTCGTCTTGCACCTGACAAGAAGCCGTGGCTTTTGCCCGAACAGCTAATCAATAGCTTGTCTGGGAAGACTTCTCCTCACAATACATATCCCTTATTTATTGCGACAAATCTACATGGCCTTGATTTCAGCGCGAAGTACTTTCGCGCTGTGGAAGATTTCATATCGATGCTTTTTAAGCATCGATGATATAGTGGCAACAACAAACGAGATTAAGTCTCGCTGATGCAAGTCTGGAGCGCGTTCATGCGCAATGTCAAAGACATTGGACGCGAAGCCTGGCTTCAAAGACTTAACGCGATTCGCGTTAAGTTTGAGAAACGAACTCTAACCGGTGCAAGGTATAAATTGCAATTGTTGTGCCTCACGTGGGGTGATCCCTGTCCGTGTCGTGTTGACAATACGAAGCGAGAAAAAGGATATGTCTATTCCCTTTCTTCGCCCTGGGGAAGGGCTCGCATCTCTATCGAGATGCTCGATGCGATTGACGTTTTGCAATCGATTTACAAGCGCCACGGGCGCGTATTTTCCGATGGACCTTCTGACTCATCGGATGGGTTTCATCATACTGACGGACGAGGCCCTCAACGTCAACAACCAGCTGAGAACGAGGCTCCCAGCAGTCATGTGAAGGTGGATAACCGCGCTAGCGAACACAATAATTCGTTCGCTGCCCCTCCACATCGCGGTAGATTTGAATACGTTCCACAAGGAAACGTTGACCACCGTGGGAATCCACTAATGATTGGGGCGGAGGAGGGAAGATTATATTCGACCCATGTGTCAGATCTAGAGTCGAAAATCGACAAACTCGATCACCTCCTCCATGATTTGATGGAGTGACTTGATCACGAGCGCGGTAAGCGTCGCTCGTTTAGGAAGTCGGTGCAGGCTCACTATATTGAACGGTTGGAAGACCATTCGAAGAGTGCGTACTCCATGTTGGAGTACGAACGGAAATATCACGCTCTTCGTGATGAGCTGTCTTCCGCTCATCGTGGTTTTGAGGATCTTCGGACCCGGCATGCTGACGTCTATCAGACGACTGTTCCATTCTCCCCGAGTCGGCCATTTCGTCCGACTCGCATTCGTAGTCGACCTCCAAAGAGGGGTCGTATTCACGTGATGAATCACCACGTGCACCCGCAACATCTAGTGTTGCGCGAGTGGAAGATACTACGGCAGAAGTTCCGTCTGCCGCAAGAGATAACAGTGCGTTACCCGCGGCTGCACGAACCGCAGCCTAAGGCGCAGCACTATCAACACCCCGCATGAGTTTATTCATTAATGCGATGGAATTTAAAATGATGGTCAACATCGTTTTAAATTAAGTGGTCACATCGTGACCAGTCCATCCAATGATAGTCAGAGTGATTGTCGTTTAAGGGAGAGGTGATGTAACGGGGTGTATCGTTACATGAAATTAAAACTTAAAGGTTGTTAATTAATATATTATCTAAAAGGTAGATAAAATTTGCAGGATATTACTTTATGTAGTAATATTCAGAATTCTTATTTATAAATAGGTATAGGCCATTAAAATTATTTATCCCGCAGACTAATCAATTGTAGATGTAAACAAAAGAGAGAGACAGATAAGATAAAATAAGAGCTCAATTGCATGCTTAGTATTAGATTATAATTAAGATAGAGTTAACAGATAGAAAGAAGTGATACTTAATTAGATTAATACAGTTTTTATTTTACCCTCTTAAAGATAGTTACCTTAAAGAGAAGTCTTCCTCTCCACGTACTAGTGTACGGGAAATAACGTAAGGCACCACTCGCAACTGAAGCAGTGCGAAGTGGACTTGTACTGAAGCAGTACAAGTCGTAGTGCCCCGTTACAGATGGCAGACAAGTTGTTCATTATAAATGTGATCGTAGAGGTTTAGACCGAGATAGTCACAGACTTTCCTAAGAAACAAGAAGTCGAATGGCAAGGGGCAGTGCCCTCATTGACTGCCCTTTGAAAGGAGGTGGATCAGAAGCAAAAGGTACGCTATGTAATATTTTTGAGTAAGTTTACTGAAGATATCAATGCATTAACAATCTCTTCCTTCCTTACAGACAGCACCTGGTCCTTTACAGTCACTTGCAATGAACACAACCACGACTCCTCCACATCGACGATTGCCCATCCAGTGCATACTCGAATCCCGGAGGTCCAAGAGGAGGAAATTGCCGGACTCTTTCAGTCTGGTTTGAAAGACCGACATATCCAGACCATTTTGAAGGAGCAAGATATGCCATTGGAGATCACCAAACGGAAACTTTGGAATATCAGGCAAAAAATGCCATAGAAAAGCTTGATGGACGAACCCCGATGGATACGCTGTACCAAACCTTCTCGGATTACGGATTCGAAATAGACATCGAGACGGATACCTCGGGGCACATCACCCATCTCTTTTTTTGCGCATCCAAAAACGTGGAGCTTGTTCGGAACCACAGCGATGTGCTTTTGCTGGATTGCACATACAAAGCCAGCAAAACACGATTTCCTCTGCTACACGTTGTAGAAAAAACCAATATTTATTTGACCTTCTTTGCCGCATTTGTTTTTATGAAGAGCGATGACGCGAACTCGTACATGATCACAATAAAATTTATCCGACGATTGTTCCATGATGATCACCTTTGTTTGTTGATGATGTTTGGGAGGGCCCGGCTGCTGAAAGATATTGATTTCGAGCTTGAACATTTACAGGGCACGCTGCGAAAGTACGTTGATGTCATGTTTGATGGCAAGCACTGCATGTTGGCACCTTCCTCCTCTTTAAAGTTATCCTCTCTATATATTCAAAATGTGACGGGTCTCGTTGCGTAGAGGTGTTGTTGCTTGTGCTAGGCCTTCCTTTTGTTCGCGCGACTTCCGGCTCGTCTAGAACCTATGGTGTTTGCTAATTTAAAGCAATCGGAGCAAACATCTGTGACTAAGGAAGGCACATTCTTTTAATTTCTCCGAGATTACCTTCCAAGCAGCAAGAATAACTTTGTGACGAATGCTTGCTGTCTTAAAAAGGAAAAATCGCTGCCCTCTCAAAAAATTCTTGTCACACTCAAGGTATTTGTAACGGGGTGTATCGTTACATGAAATTAAACCTTAAAGGTTGCTAATTAATATATTATCCAAAAGGTAGATAGTATTACTTTATATAGTAATATTCAGAATTCTTATCCATAAATAGGTATAGACCATTATACCTATTTATTCCGCAGACTAATCAGCTGTAGGAGTAATCAAAGAGAGAGTTACAGATAAGATAGAGATAAGAATTCATTTATATGTTTAGTATTAGATTATAATTAAGTTAGCATTTACAAAGATAGAACAAGAGACACTTAATTATATTACTACAGTTTTCAGTTAACCCTCTTAAAGCTAGTTGCCTTAAGAGAAGTCTTTCTCTGCACGTACTAGTGCACGTGAAATAACGTAAGGCACCACTCGCAACTGAAGCAGTGCGAAGTGGACTTGTACTGAAGCAGTACAAGTCGTAGTGCCCCGTTACACCTGGTAGCATTTTGTAGTCCGTCCAAGGACCACATTTCCCACATCTAACATGGACATGTTAGATGATAGTGGGAATACGCATCACGTTTCCCCTGAAAGCTACTCCTTTCTAAGTGATATATAACTTTTGTTTCATCCAGCCAATCGTCCCTTCTAGTATGTTTAGAAGCTTCTGGTGTTGCTGAAAATAAACACTTTTCGTGGCCTAAATTTTATTTTTGCGTTTCTACCAGTCGCTGCTTTTCCTGTTTCAACAAATCATAGGATTCTGGGCAGATCCACAACGAAAAAGGGGAAAACGAAGACGAAATGGACTCGATCTTCGGAATCGTCGGCAAGGATTTTGTGTTGCTGGCGGCAGACTGCAAGGTGGTGCGCAGTATTCTGGTGTACAAAGATGACGAAGACAAGGTACATTTCGATATAGCCTCCATTTCACAGTGGTATCTCGTAATTCTATCTAATACATTGTTGTGATTATTTGTAAAATCAGTCCATTAATCTGGACGACCATAAGGTTATGGTAACGTCAGGCCCACAAAGTGACCGCTTGGCTTTCGGCGAGTATATTCAGAAAAACATGAAGCTATACGAGTTGCGCAACGGTGTGACGCTTGACGGTCCCGCCACAGCCAATTATGTGCGCGGTGAACTTGCGCGCTTTTTGCGCCGTGCCCCGTACCAAGTGAATTTACTGATAGGCGCTGTGGACACGACAATCGAAAATCAAAGTGTGCCTTCTCTGCACTGGATTGACTATTTTGGGGCCATGGTCAACGTAAACTTTGGTGCGCATGGGTATGGTGCTCACTTCTGTCTGTCCATATTTGACCGCGAATGGAAGCCCGATATGACTTTGGACGAGGCTAAAGACGTGCTTAAAAAGTGCCGTTTAGAATTGGACATGCGATTTCTTGTGCGCAATGGCCATTGGGCTTACACGGTAAGACAAGAATTAAAAGTGTGAAAAGACGGTAGTTAATAATTCTCCTTGTTTCTATGCAGTTGATTGACGCCAGTGGTATCTCGGAAGTAAAGGTTGAGTAGTTCAACGACTCAATTCGTGGTACACAAGAAAGAAGTCGTCCGTTGAAATGAATGCCATAAGGTTCACTTTCGGATGCGTTTTTTACTATTCTATTAAAAACTTGGCAAGAGGTCTTGATGATATGAACTTTGGCATTTTTGCGGCATCGTCAGTCGCTCGAGAGGAAATTCACGTACTGCGAGACTTGTGCAATTCGTCATTACGGGTTGTTTTGCGGTATTGGTATAGCTTTTCCTTGTCTCCTCGAGAGATTAGTCAAATTTGCTGTTTGCTCAAACCATAAGCATCGGATCTTTTCTGGTCCCGTGCTTGATTGATGGTTGATTCAGGGCAACTTGACGACTCATTGCTGCCTTCTGCGTCTTCTTTACATAGTTCCTTTTGATTTTTGCTTTTTTTCGAAACTTCATCATTGAATGTGCTTTGGTGTGCCGTTACAAAGCTTTGCACTACAAAATTAGTAGCGGTTTCTAATCTTTTGTTTTCAATTTACAACATCACTTGATGCTGATAATACAAGGGCAATTACCAATACGCTATTCAAAGTGCGCGCCAACCCTTGATCTTCTTGGCTAAAATTTCTAAATTTTTCAAATCATGTGCATAAGCGGAAATAAATGGTATGCCGACCATTAGTGCAGAATAGTACTTCACGTCATCTTCAACTACAGGACTTGTAGCGAAATTCAACTCGAAACGCAACTGTTTTGCAAAAGATCCAAATTTCCTTTGCTCAATTCTAAAATACGAACTCGACTGGCAATATACTTAAAAGAATTTAATGTAAACAACGAGCAGCAGGAAGAGAACAATAGCGACGATAGGCCCATATTGGCGGTAGATAGCTTGCATGCGCAGCTTCTTGGCACCCCACTTTAGGTCTTTTGACCTATCTGCTAAGTTCGACGAGATACGCGATACATCTAGAGCATATTATTGAGCAATATGCGGTGACAACGTGAATACATTGCTTAAAACAAGAAATACGTACGCTCAACGCGTTCACCACGATTGAGCACTTCCTGAATATTTTTGCGCATGATGTTGTGAATATCAGCTAGGTCATCGTTCAGGCGGTGCATATTCTGCGACGAGCTGGGGTCTGCGTACTCCTTGCGCTTTTTTTGAATGAATTTATCTGCTCGTTATGAAACTATAAGCAACATTAACTGCCAAACATATCGTTTTTCCTTACCGAACTTTATGAATGCATACGGCCTCGCAACTGTAGTGACCATATCCCGCCAATTTTTTCCACTGTCACGTTCGAGCTCCTCCACGAAGCCAGCGTGCACTTCTTCTAAGTACAGAAAGGCCAGACGCTTCGGAAAACCTCGGTCCGCTAGTGTCAGGTAGCATACACCTTCCTGAATCAAGTAGCTGCACGACATCACATTGAGAACCCTAATGAACGACCAAATCTATTCACTTACTGAAAGGTGTAGGCTCCTGACTCGATGCTGCATTTAGTAGGCGAACGCTGGTCAAATCGTTTCATTATTTGCTTAGCCTGCTGCTTGTACGTGTCCAAGTTCCCATTAGCGTCGCCGATAGACTCCATGGACGCGACCTTCAGTGCAGAAACCTTAAAACAATTGTCCACACGACGCGACAGCTTCTTTGCGCAACCAAATCTAAGCTTTTTCTACAATTTTCTCTCATTCACGCACCAGTAGCATACCGTCCGAGACACGCGCGACAAAGGTGATGATCGGCATTTTGCCCGGAAGCTATAAAAAATGCTTCGTGTCACCGATTTTGTTTACTTACCGGTTAGCTTAAAATTAATTTACTTCTAAAAACAAGTAAAACTACCACTTAATCCAATTCCTTATTTCACAAAATAATTATGCTCTTCTTGTGTATGTGCTTTAACAAAACATTTAAGCTAATGGGTAAAATACAAATCACAAATATTTGCCAGCACGATGCAGCATGAAGTTAATACTTGGCCTAAACTTGAATAAAGACGACCTTAATTATATACAGCGCAATGGTGTCGTACTCCGCAGTGCAAGTAAACAATTGTGCATTTGGAGCCTGGTATCCGCAATTTAAAAACGTTTGCATTAAAGGTGAAGTTATTCCACTTCCGCCCGCGTTTGTGGATTTGTTGCTGACGGACGGGGTGACTCTGCCGCCTGCTCCATTGGAGTCCTGTACCGTAGATGAGGACGACAAAAATGAGGAAGACGGAGATGACGCATCCAGTTTGCTCACAGACGAGCAGTTAAAGGTCATTTCTACAGTTCGACAGCAGGTGGAAAAGGTTTTAAAGAACTTTGGTGGTAAGTTTTTTCCCAAAACGAATTGGAGCGCGCCTCGCGACGCCTCGTGGTTGCTCGGCACGCTTAAGTGTACGAGCTTTGAGGACGTTTTCTTGCTGCTACAGGCGTCAGACTTTGTGGTACATGACCTCACACAACCGTATACTGGTTGCTGTGGGGAACTGGTTGACAAAAGACCGACAAATAGCTACTTGGTTTTAAAAAAGTGGTGCAATTTCTTGGACTCAATGCTGTTTCGGTGCTTTGTGATTGATCATCGTCTTGTTGCGGTTTGCCAACGTAATTGCGGCGAATTTTATAAATTCTTATTGGACTTGCAGGACGAGCTCTGCGAATTGCTGTTTGAATTTTACCACGGGAATTTTCGCTCTGCTGATGGGAAACTCAAGTTTCCAGATCCTAACTATAGCTTCGACGTTTACGTGGACAAACGTCGACGCGTCTATCTCATCGACATTAACGTGTTTGGTGCGGTAACGGACACACTGCTCTTCTCGTCCGAAGAACTGCTTGGGTTGCAAAATACTACCTTAACGCCGGAGGAGGCCACAGCTGAGCACAATGTAATTGATTTCCGGGTGGTTGAGTCCGAGAAGGGCATATGCGCAAATCCACTGGGTGGATATCGTGCACCAACGGATCTTGTAGATCATCTTGCAGGGGGAAACGACTTTAAAGCTTTCATTGAGCAGGTTCAGCGCGACAATGCTACTTGCAGTTTCGGGTCAGAGGTCAGTAAGTGATCATTTCAGAAAAAAATCTTTCATTGCTTAGCATTCTAAAAAA